>NW_022437011.1:7373096-7375683 GCF_009761245.1 Sapajus apella | reverse complement strand
CCACCCCCCCACTGTCCTTCCCCTATTTCCCCTCAACAGACCCCAGTGTGTAGTGCTCCCCTCCCTGTGTCCATGTGTTCTCATTGTTCAACACCCGCCTATGAGTGAGAACATGCGGTGTTTGATCTTCTGCTCTTCTGTCAGTTTGCTGAGAAAGATGGTTTCCAGGTTCATCCATGTCCCTACAAAGGACACGAACTCATCGTTTTTGATGGCTGCATAATATTCCATGGTGTATATGTGCCACATTTTCCCTGTCCAGTCTATCATTGATGGGCATTTGGGTTGGTTCCAGGTCTTTGCTATTGTAAACCGTGCTGCAATGAACATTCATGTGCACGTGTCCTTATGCTTCCAGACCTGCTTGGCCAGCAGCTGCCTCTTTAGGAATAGTTTTAGTTTGAAAGAGTGACCTTGTGATGTAGAAGAAAGAGCCTCAGCTCTTGTACTTTTGTTCAAGTTCTGCAAATTCTGGGCCCGACTGACCTTGAGCAAGTTGCTTGAACCTCATGGGTCTTAGCTCCTCTAATATTTTAAATAAGAAAAATTATATCTGAATTACCTACTAGGTTTCTTTCGAGGCAAAAAGGATCACATCAGTAACCATGACTGGAAAAGTGCTGATACCAATTGCTGTTCTTATTTTGTGTGGCCAGCACGTGGTGGGAAGGAACTGTGAACTTGAAAAGATGCTTACTCCATGCCTGTCCAAGTTCCAGCCTGGTTCTTAGTTCTGGCCTAAGCCCAAGGGAAGTGAGGCTTGGGACTTTCTGTCTGTAGTAACATGATTTCCCAAAGCCATCATGGTGCAGACCATGGAAGGTGGAGCAGGGGCGGGCAGGCAGGAAGCAGGGGCACCTCAGGCCCTGTCTCACCTCACCAAGCTCTGTGGCTCAGAGCATTCTTGAAGAACAATGTGTTCAGTAGATTGTTTAAATAGAATATTTAAACACAGAAGCATTATCTAGGATAGTGTTTCCCAAACTGCTGTTCCAAGGCATACTACTCTCTAGGATGTTGAAAGGGAGGAGGACAGGATTTCATACTCAGCTAAGCTGGGACACATTGCATTAAAGTTACACAGGTGTCTTTCTGGCAGGACTGAGTTATTTTTTTATTATGGGAATGTATACTGTGAGGTGAGTACACACCATATTTCTCAAACCTTTGTTTATAAGCTCTCATTGGCATTTCATTAAGAGGCAGTTTGGATAATGTTGACCTAGGTTAGCTGATGCATTTTTTCTCTCCACGGATTTCTGTTGCATTCCACTTGGGTACTGGGGGATAAATGAGCCGAAGCAGACCTAGTCTTGGCCCTGCCCTCCTCACGTTTATAGTCTAGTGGGGGAGGTGAGCATTAACCAAGTAAACACACATTTAGTGTAGAGGCATGGCGGGAGAAAACCCATGTGGGAGACGAGTGTGGTGCTGTGGGGAATCCGCCCCTCCGTGTGGGTGTCCTAGAGGGAGGGAACACTTTGAAGGATGCAGAGGTCTGAGCCAACCTGGAGAGCCCAGAGCCAGGAGATGTGGGTAGACAGGAGCCAGTGCGGCCAGAACCCTGGGAGTGAGGGCTGGGGATGTGTGTGGGCGGCTGGAGAGGCAGCAGGGCTTGGCCACAGGAAGGATTTTGGCCTTTATCCTGAGGGTAGCGGGACCTCCAGAATCTCTCTTTGTAGGGAGACGGGAGGCAGAGCAAGAGTGCTGTTTCTGTTTAGATTTTGGGGTGGCTTGTCAGGAGATGGAGATTATGGGGGAGGCACTAAACCCCCCCAAGCCATGATTTGATGTGGCCATTGCTTGACATCTTTGGGCGGCTGGGGAATGTGTGCACAAGGGATGCCTCCTTTTTGCTGTTCCAGTTGCAGGAGGCCTTTACACACGGAGCACATAGAATGACAAATAAAACTGGCTGTGTAGAGCAGTACTGAATGTTTTGCTTTGTCTTGTTACTTGACCTATGGGTGCAGTCAGCTTCCCACGCAGATGTACTCTTTCCCAGGAAGGATGCTACTGCCTGCCGGGAAGCTAGTGCTGGGGCAGCCAGGTCACAGTATGCCTTTTCTGGTCCCTGTTTGCTCTGGAATCGAGAATGTGTTGATTGTGTCTCCCTGAGGGCTAATGTTCCCCTGAATTTCATGTTACTCAGCCAGTACAGCATGAACTACCCTCCATGTGTTCAAACTTCATCTCATAAATATTTATTAAATGTCTTGCCAAGCATGGGAGATAGTAGAATGAACAAGATAGGCATGCCGCCTGCTCTTACCCAGCTCTCCTGCTCATGGAAGGCAGACCATTAAATAAGATTGCTAAAGGTGAAGGGTTTGGGCCCCTACCTAGTTCAAGGGGCTTCAAGGAAGACTTCCAGAGGAAATTGCTATCCAGGGCGGAGAATGAGTGTGTGCTAGCAGGGTGAAGTGAGGGGTGAGAGAAGAATGCCGGAGAAAAAGGAAGAACAGACAGTTCTAGAGGTGAGAGAATGGGGCTTGTGCAAGAGTAAGGGGAGGCCGGGTGCCGTGGCTCATGCCTGCAATCCCAGCACTTTGGGAGGACGAGGTGGGTGGATTATCTGAGGTCAGCA
>NW_022437011.1:7370357-7372996 GCF_009761245.1 Sapajus apella | reverse complement strand
CTGGGTGGTGGAGGTTGCAGTGAGCTGAGATTGTGCCACATTACTCCAGCCTGGGTGACAGAGCAAGACTGTCTCAAAAAAAAAAAGAGCGAAGGGAGATTCAGTGTGGCTGCAGCATGGGTGCAGGGCAAGGTGAGGAAACTTTGTAAGATTTCCACTTTTCTTGCTCTCCTGGAGAATGTGTGGGGGAGCCCTGAGCAGTCTTGGTGGCAGTTGTCCAGTGCATCCTGCACACAGCAAACTAAGCTGTACGTCTAAACTGACTGCAGGCACAGGTCATATAACAAGACAGAGCAAAACAGTACTGCTCTAGACAGCCAGCGTTTGTTATGCTATGTGCTCCATCTGTAAAGGCCTCCTGCAACAGGGGCAGCAGAAAGGGGCCATCCCTTGTGCAGACATTCCCCAGCCACCTCAGCAGCCCAAAGACTTCAGGCAATATGACCTGTATGAGGGGGTTGTGACACTAGCAATGTCAGAAGTTGCAGGAAGTAATTATTGCAAACTCTTGGAGCAAACTTACTGCTAAGAAGCCTTTGCATGGATGCCCTGAGCCCTGCACCCATGAATTGATATAATTGCAATGACAAGGGATGGCTTTTTTCATTTAACAAAAGGAATTGAGGGGTGGGTAGCAGAGATATATCGGCTACAGTGACCTTTCACGGTAGGCAGAGAAATGCCAGTGTTGAAACAATTATCTCAAGTGCCCGTGGGTACCAGCTTCCTGTTGATAACATGTGGTGCTAATTACATTGAAGAATTTAGGGCAGATGTTGTGTCTAGAATTAATTGGCCTGCAGAAAGGCTGAGCCTGGCTCAGGACCAGAAGCAAAGATGTCAGCCTCTTTCAGAGCCAAGTGTGTGGGGCAGCTTCACCTTCTGGCTTCCTCCTCTCATGACTTCGGATGAGGTTCCACTCTCCTCCAGTCACTATGCTTTACTGCACTCTCTTAACCTTTTCAGTGAACCAAAAATTTGACTGGCCAACCACTCACCCCCTTTTTTGTTTATAGTCTTCTAGACCTGCAGGGGAGGAATCAGTGGCCAGTTAATCAAAACACTCTGTGTGGAAAGGTCAGCATGATGAGGCCCCTGCAATATATTTCCCTAGAATGGGTGGTATTAGCATTCTGCCTCTGCATGCCTTTCCGTATTGTCCAAGTCGAACCCTGTGGTCAGGAAATTGCGTCGGTCCTGTGGGTTCCTGATGGCTATGATTTTAATTAGAGAGAGGAACAGTGCCAAGTCTGATTGAGTTGCTCTTTCCTCCTATTGGACCACTGTTACTGGGAAAGGTGGGCAGTGGTACTGGGAGATGCTCAGTGGTTTCCCTGCTGTGAGCACCCAGTCCCTACTCTGGATCTCTTCTTTCTTTCTCCTTCCTTCCTTCCTACCTCTCTCCCTCCCTCCCTTGATCCCTCGATCCCTCCCCACCTCCCTCTTCCTCCTCCTCCTTCCTCTCTCTCTCTCTCTCTTTCTTTCTTTCTTTCTTTCTGGGTCTCTCTGTCACCCAGGATGGAGTGCAGTGGTGTCATCTTGGCTCACTGCAACCTTTGCCTCCTGAGTTCAAGCAATTCTCTTGCCTCAGCCTCCTGAGTAGCTGGGACCATGGGTGCATGCCACCACACCCGCCTAATTTTTTTGTATTTTTTTAAATACAAAAAGTATTTCCAGATGGGGTTTTACTGTATTGCCCAGGCTGGTTGCGAACTCCTGAGCTCAGGCAATCCACCTGCCTCAGCCTCCCAAAGTGCTGGGATTACAGGTGTGAGCCACCATGCTGGCCTGGACTCTCTTCTTTCATAACTTGCAAGTGTAAGGGCTGATGACAGTATTAATTAGCCTGCAGCCAGGCTGCTTTGTGCCAGGTCTTGTGCCGAGCATTTCACATGCATCATCTCATGGAATCTCTGTTACAGCCTTGTGAGCTTATTATGCTTCTTTGTCAGACTAGGGAACAGAAGCCCAGAAAGTTTAACTAACATGCTCAGGCCACCCAGCAAGTAAGCAGGAGCCAGGATTTGAACTCAGGGAGTTTGACTCCAGAGTCACTTTGTTACAGTCCCTTGTCCCCACCAGATCCTGAATTCTATGAGGACAGGGATGGTGGCATGTGGTTTTGTTCACCCCTGTGCCTTCGCTCCTAATGGAAGCCAAACACAAAGGGTGGGGGGGTATCACAGGCATTTGTTCAATGAATAAATGAACTTAACACCCAAACCTTGTATAAGTGTGAGAGCAGGAGAGGCAGTCTGGAATCAGGTTCACACCGTCTTACCAGCTTTGGTGTGCTTTACATACAGGGTCTGGAGGGAGGGTGTGAGGGCCCAGGCACAGTGCTGGTGAGTGGTTTGCTGTTCTTGAAGAATCCAGTGGGCTGGGCATGGTGGCTCATGCCTTTAATCCCAGCACTTTGGGAGGCTGAGGCAGGCAGATCATGAGGTCAGGAGATTGAGACCATCCTGGCCAACATGGTGAAACCCTGTCTCTACTAAAAATACATAAATTAGGCCAGGCACAGTGGCTCGTGCCTGTAATCCTAGCACTTTGAGAGGCCAAGGCAGGCAAATCACAAGGTCAGGAGATAGAGGTCATCCTGGCCAACATGGTGAAACCCCATCTCTACTAAAAATAAA
>NW_022437011.1:7339793-7370257 GCF_009761245.1 Sapajus apella | reverse complement strand
TAGTCCCAGTACTCGGGAGGCTGAGGCAGGAGAATCACTTGAATCCAGGGGGCAGAGATTGCAGTGAGCCAAGATTGTGCAACTGCACTTCAGCCTGGCAACAGAGCGAGACTGTCTCAAAAACAAAAACAAAAAGAAAACAAAAAATAACATAAATTAGCTGGGTGTGGTGGCATGCGCCTGTAGTCCCCAGCTACTTGGGAGTCTGAGGTTAGGAGAATCACTTGAACCTGGCAGGTGGAGGTTGCTGTGAGCCTAGACTGCACCATTGCACTCTAGTCTGAGTGACAGAGCAAGTCTCAAAAAAAAAAAAAAAAATCTAGTGAAAGCTGCTGTGCTTGTCAAGGTAAGCTCACTTCTGAGAAATGAAGACATTGTTGCTATTGCAGGTAATTGTGGGCTATTTGGTATCATTTCTTATTTTCCAAAATTCTTTAGCATTGAAAACTTTAATCCATAATAGTCAGCTAACCAAAAATGGAAGAAAACTCTAGACATCTTCATTTACCTTTCAGATATCTTTAGAGAATTTTGTTCTCCAAGTGAGTGGTGGGATGGGGCGGGGGCAGGGTGCACCTGCAAGTGTCTCCATTACTGAACTCAGCACATTAGTTTTCTGCGGTGAATGTCTCTTATTTTTATCATAGAAAGCTGTTTCATTTAGAAAAATTTAAATTATATAAATAAAACAGAAAGACCAGAAGAGTATAGTAAATAAAAGTCCCTCAAAACCCACCTCCCAGAGCTAAGTAGTAGATAATTTGGTGAACATCTTTCTAGCATTTGTGTGTGTATAAAATACAATTTTAAAGAGAGTAAAATACTGTAAATACTGTTTTGCAATCTGCTCCCCTCTCTCCTCATTTAATATGCTGTGGAGATCTTTCCATATCAATGGAAATATGATACAAATATGATGCTACATTATTCTTTTTAATGGCTATATAGGACTCTGTTGTGTGGCTGTTTCAGGATTAATTTAATCTGTCCCTTAAAATGTGCATTTATCCACATTCATGTGGCACTATAATTATCCATTAATTGTCTGTCTCTATGCTGTGAGCTCATTGAAAACAGGGACACAGTTAAACCCACGGGCATACAATAGGTGTCCTATAAATGTTCACATGTGTAGATGGATGGATAAGTGAGTGAGAAGGAGAGGAAGGGGCTTTGTTTTGTCATTGCTGTGGATGGTTTCTGGCTGAACCTGTCTGAGTGACAACTTATTAACCCAGGGCTGGAGAAGGCATTTTAGTGATTATATAGCTGCAGGGTCCCTGTCCTTTTGGAGCCATAAGTTTAAATCCTAGTGCCATGAGGAAGTATTTCTGACGCCAATCAGATTAATTCCTGATCTTCCTGAAGGGAAGTCCTTGGTTTCTTGACCCTGTGGGTTACTTTCCATGCCGCTGCAGCTTCTCTTCTGCTCATCTCTTTCAAAGCCACATTGGCTGCCCAGGGGAAAACGCCTCTTACACATTTAGGGAGACTGGAATTGGCTTTTTGTGGGGAGTTGAGGGGCAGTGTCAGGGATAATAGCTCTCTCTCTCTCTCTTTCTCTCAGGGATAATGGCTAAACTCTCTCTCTCTCTCTCTCTCTCTCTCTCTCTCTCTCTCTCTCGGATAATTGCTACTTCTCTCTCTCTCTCTCCTTTTAAAGTTCTGAGCTGGATGCTTAACCCCATTCCAGGGATACAAAATATGATGAAAAGTAAAAAGGAAAAAAAAAACCTCCAAGATCACTGACTGAATATAAAATTAAAATCCTAGAGGCCTGCTTCTGGGGACAGGGAAAGACATAGTCAAGCTGGGGTTCTTAACCTGGGACACAGCAGTGGGAGGCACAGAGGTGGACTTCACTGGGTCCATAGCCATTGCTAGATTCTTACAGGGTTTTGAGTCCCCAAATAGGTTTAGAGCCTCTGCTTATAGAGGAAAAGCAAAGTAAGTACCCAAGCCTCATTTTCCTTATCTATAAAGTGGAACAATTGCAGAATTGGGTGAGGATTGAAAAAATAAGATGTTTAGAGTGCCTGATTCAGGGGCATGGGAAATAGGTACTATTACTGATGCTTACAGGGCAATGTAGCATGACTTTCCCTGCTCTATGGGTGACTGCCTAGTCCAGCATCATCGCGTGTGTGTGTGTGTGTGTGTGTGTGTGTGTGTGTGTGTGTGTGTGTCTGCACGTGCGTGCGTGAGTGTACATGTAATGGGCTATAACCAGAGATGTGCTTTAGCAGTCGCTGTGGTCTAAATGTTTGTGCCCTGCCCCCACCCCAATTCTTACACTGAAACCTGATTCCCAATGTGGTGTTATTAGGAACTGGGACCTTGGGGAGGTGACTAGGTCATGAGGGTGGAGCCCTCAGAAATGGGATTACTGCCCTGATAAAAGACGGCTGGGGAGCTTGGTTGCCCTTTCTGCTATGTGAGAACAGATAGAAGATGCCATCAATAAGGAGCCCTCACCAGGTACTAAATCTGCTGGCACCTTGATCTTGGACTTCCCTAGCCTCTGGAATGGTGAGCAACACATTTCTGTTGTTTATTCAGTACCCAGCCTAGGGTATTTTGTTATGGCAGCCCCAATGGATTAAGACAGCAGCTTTGCTCTGACAGAGTGTTGGTCCCATGGACCAGAGAGAGAGACAAGAGCAAGACTGGCGCCAAGTTAGAGTCTGTCTCTTCGTCCCAATGTGAGCCTGGCAGTGCTGAGGATGGATGAGGAGAGAAGCAAAAAGGAAATGCTCCTTAGGACTTGGTGGCTGGAAGAGGGGTTGAGAGAGAGGATCCAGAGGAAAGTGGGTAGTGGTGGAGAGGTTTGCAGGAAGAATTCGGTTTACTCCTAATGGGTCTGAGGAGAGGCAGGCCATAGGAGTAGCAGTGGAAATCTAGCAAAAATACGGGTCTCAGAAACATAATCTCTTTGAACCCCTTTAGTTCTTTATTTGCATGAGTTGCAGTTTATGGGGATTTTTGGATTTTCGCTAAAAGAAGGGGGCTGACTTCTGGCAGAGGGGGAACCTGGAGCAGATAGAGAAGGAGAAGGAAGGGTGATGGAAGGGATGCCCTAGTGTCCCAGCCCAGTCCCTAAATGTGATGGTGAAAGGCTTAAGGAGAGAAGCTGAAGTTGCCATTTTTGCAAAGGACCCCATAAGTCATGGAGTTGCTGAAGGATGCCCTGTCCGCATGTGACGGAGTGACACAGAGTCAGGGAAAGGGGATTTTCCACTTGGCTATAGAAGGCAAAATGAATCTGTAAGCACAGGAAGAGAGATTCTTTTTTTTTTTTTTTTAAAAAAAAAAATAAAGAGTCTCACTCTGTTGCCCAGGCTGGAGTGCAGTGGTACAACCTTGGCTCACTGCAACCTCTGTCTCCTGGGTTCAAGTGATTCTTCTGCCTCAGCCTACCAAGTAGCTGAGATTACAGGCATGAGCCAGCATGCCCAGCTAATTTTTGCATTTTGTTAATTTTTGAACCATGTTGGCCAGGCTGGTCTTGAACTCTTGACCTCAGATGATCCACTCACCTCAGCCCCCCCACAAAGTTCTGGGATTATAGGCATGAGCCACCATGTCCCACAAGGAGAGACACTTTTGGAGTGGATGTTGGCATATGATTGATGTATTTGTGATTGGTACTGTCAGAAGCAACAGAAATGAGACTCTCTTGTTGAGTGTGGGGGAGATTGTAGATAAGGCAGAGGAAATACGTGGCTGATCCTGCATAGTGATCACAGATGATAGATGGGCTTATGAACCTGTAAGAGACACTCCTTGGGGACTGTTAGGAGATGGAAGATCTCCAAGGACTGGAGGACTTTTGTAAGTGTGTAGGGCAAAAGTAGGGAATCTGTTTTTAAGATCAATGTGCCTTCATTTCCATCTACAGGCTTGGGAGACCAGGGAAATTTTGGATAATGAAAGTAGCTATCTGAATGTTAGATTCAAGGAAACTCAATTCAAGAGTTTGAGGACTCAATTGATAATTTGTTTCCCCAGCTTTTAGTATTACCCAGACCTTTGCATCAGTTTCCCTCTCCTCTCCTCTCCTCTCTTCTCCTCTTCTCTCCTCCTCTCTTCCTTCTCCTCCACCACCACCTCCTCCTCCTTCTTCTTTTCTTCCTCTTCTTCTTCTCCTCTCTCTCTCTCTCTCTCTTCCTTTCCCTCTCTCCCTCTCCCCCCTCCTCCCTCCCTCCCCTACCCCTTCCAGCAAGAATCTGTATCTCAGAGCTGGGTCCTGGCAAAGAAAAGTCGGTAAATCAAAATAACTGAAGTTCTTGATTAGAACTCCAGTTTTTTCAAGCCCACTGCTGCAGACCCATCTCTTGGGACTTCATCACCTCCCAGTTTGCTCTGGCTTGAGTGTTCTTTGTAGGGTGACTCTGTGGGTAGAAATGTCTAGAAGCCCTCTGTTGAGAAGGGGTTACCAGCCTATCACATGATGCTTGAGCTCCAAAAGGCCTCCTGGGCAGAGCTTCCTTGTCAGCTCTGGGATCCACTGAGTCTGTTTCAACAACTGTCGCCAATTTCCAACACAGGGGCTGGATGTAGAGCTTGTGGCTAGATTCTTGGGCCTTCTCTTTCCTTCCCTCAGTGTATCCACCTTTTGCTCTCACCCACCCATGAGGCTAGTTCTCACTTTCCATTATCTTTGGCGATTACTCCCCACTATCCCCTTATTCCAAAGAGGACTAAGATGTGGTTCCAGGTGGGTAGAGTTTTCAGCTTTTAGGTCAGAGATAAGGCATGGGCTTTCCAGGTCCCAGTCTCTCTCTCTTTTTCATTTGAATTTTCTTTTCTTTAAACTTCAAAATATTTTTTAATTTTTAATTTTTGTGGGTACATAGTAGGAATACATATTTATGGGGCACATAAGATGTTTTGATGCAACTATGCAGTGCATAATAATCACATCATGAAGAATGGGGTATCCATCCCCTCAAGCATTTATCCTTTGTGTTACACACAATCCAAGTGTATTCTTTTGGTTTTTAAAAATGTGCAATTGAGTTATTATTGACTATGGTCACCCTGTTGTGCTATCAAATAGTAGGTCTTCTTCATTCTAACTTTTTTTTTTTTTTTTTTGTATCTATCAACCATCTTCATCCATATTTCTTTTGGGTCACACCATACCTGGTGCCCAACGTCTGATGGGACTCTCACACCTGCCTCCCAGTCCTCCTGGGGAGAAACCCTAGTTCTCACCCTCCTCACCTTTGAGCTGATGCCCCATTGCCACAGGACCCTGCACTTTGCTGGTTGGCAGTGGGTGCTTACATGAACATCTTCTCTTGTAACACCTATTGGATTCTACATCTTTCCTAAGCCTCTTTATAGTGTCAAATGCCACCACTTACGGTAATAGGATCTACATGCACCTAACATTGTCGAGGAATTCATTTCTTTCAGAGAAAGAACTTTTCTACTTTAACAACTTTTTTTTGGGATGGAAATATTTTAATATTGTATTATAAACTTCCTTGCCTTTATGATCAGAGTATTGATTATATTAGTAGGAATAATTTCTGTTAATCCTGTGGTAAGATATATGTATTTCCTCCCTCCAAAAATCTGTATTCCATGGAGCTGGGCTTTTCTAGCTCTGCAGCTGGTCATTTTCACTCTCCTCCCATGCTGGTCTGCATTTGGCAGTCACGTCTCATGCCTTGCCCTCTCATTTTTATTCTCTACTCTTTTAAAAAATGTTGGTACGGTGTGGTGGCTCACACCTGTGATCCCAGCACTTTGAGAGGCCAAGGCAGGTGGATCACTGAGTTCAGGAGTTTGAGACCAGCCTGGTCAACAGGTGAAATCTCGTCTCTACTAAAAATATAGAAATTAGCCGGACATGGTGGCATGCACCTGTAATCCCAGCTGCCTGGGGGGCTGAGGCACAAGAATTGCTGGAACCCAAGAGGCGGAGGTTGCAGTGAGCCAGGATCACACCACTGCACTCCAGCCTGGGTGACGGAGTGAGACTGTCTCAAAAAAAAAAAGTTTAACATTTTTTGATTGTAATAAACACATTTATGTAGAAAATAGATAAAAACAAATATGGAGAAGAAAATGCAAACAAGCAAGAAGAAAGAGCATTTTTTTTCCATCTAGTTCTCCTTCCCTTCATCATTACACATATGTATGAAAATTCAATCATACTGAATATATATTAATATATATTTCAAATTACTGAGCTATTTTACAAAATGATTGAATAGTGTTTTATCATAAGATGTACAGTTTTAATTTAGCTCATCTCTTGTGATTTAACATACAAGCAATTTACATTTTTTAAACTAAGTAAATGTATGATGAATATTTGTAAGTATTTTATCCTCATTTAAATTTTTTTTAAAAGATAGATGCTCAGATGTGAGATTAATTGATCATATTCTATAGTTTTGCTTTGTTTTTTTTAAGCCAATTTCATTGACTGACAGTAGTAATTGTTGCTGATAGCAGCATCCCTCCTCTTCTCTCATTGCTTGTGAGAGTGTAAAATGGTACAACCTCTTTAGAAAACAGTTTGACAGTGTCTTAAAAAGTTGCCCTATCATATGACCCACTCCTAGGTACTAACCCAAGAAGAGACATATATGTCTACAGAAAGACTTTTACATAAATGGTAATAGCAGCTTTACTATAATAGACAAAAATTAGAAGAAACCCAAATTTCATCAATGGATAAATAAACAAATTGCAGTGTATTCATAGAATGGAACGCTGCTCAGCAATAAAGAGAAATCAACTATTTTTATGTGCAACAATATAGATGAATTTCAAAATAATTTTGCTGGGTAAGAGAAACCAGACAAAAAAGGAGGCTATACTGTGTGATTCCATTTATATGAAGCTTGAAAAAAATTCAAACTGATCTAGAGTGACACAAAGCATAACAATGGTTGTGTAGGGATGGACGAGTTGGAAGAAGTGGTGTAGAGGCTTTATGAAGGTGTCCAAGGACTATTTCGGTGATGAATATATTTGCTATCTGGATCATGGCAATAGCTTCATAGGGGTATACAAATATATCAGAATTTATCAAATAATACTTTTATGTATAGTTTATTATATGCCAATTATATTTTGATAGAGCTAGTTCTTAAAAAGATATTGTTATATATGGCAATTTTTTTCTAGGAAAGTATTAGTTAATATTCCAACTGGGAGTGTGTAAATCCCTTCTCACCAGATTGGTACTATTAAGTTTTATAATTTGTAAGCATCTGTGATTAATTGAATAGGTAAAAAGGTGATATACATATTAAGGCTATTAACCCTTATGCTTATGTTTACTTCATACACCTTTCCCCCAGTTTATGGTTTTAATCATTATGGAGAATTTGTGACACACAAGAACTGTAAAAAGTTTTAAGGTTAAATCAATTGAGCATCTCTTTTAGGTTTTTCTGCCTTCCTAATGTGCAACTTTTAATTTTGAAAAAAGGATTAGTCAAGTACGTTAAAATTTCTTTTTAAACATGAGTGAATGAGGCTGCAGTGTGGAACTGTGATTTTTTCCCCCACATAGTAGTGTGTGTGAGTTTGGTGACAACTGTTTAAGGCCTTTCAAGATCATTATTTTCTATGTTTATTGTGTTGAAGTACTCTTTTTAATGTTAAAATACTGTAGACCTCCATGTGATAGTGATTATACTTTTAGGGTCTGTTGATGGAGAATACATAATGACCAAAAACTCCTACACATTCAGTTGCTTTAAAAAATGAATTTGCCTAAGCAATGTCTAGAAGGGTTTTTTCTGAGGTTACCTTCTAGAGGTTTTATGGCTTCACGTCTTAGATTTAAGTCTTTGATCCATCTTGAGTTGAGTTTTGTATAAGGTGAGATATAAGGATCCAGTTTCCTTTCTACGTGTGGCTTGCTAATTAACCCAGCACTATTTTTGGAATAGGATGTCCTTTCCCCACTTTATGTTTTTGCTTGCTTTGTCACAGATCAGTTGGCTATAAGTATTTGGCTTTATTTCTGGGCTCTCTATTCTGTCCATTCATTGGACTATGTGCCTATTTTTATACTAGTACTATGCTGTTTTGGCCTGATAGTATAGTTTGAAGTTGGGTAATGCAATGACTCCAGATTTGTTCTTTTCGCTTAGTCTTGCTTTGGCTATACAGGCTGTTTTTTGGTTCCATATTAATTTTAGGATTATTTTCTCTAGTTCTGTGAAGAATGATGATGGCATTTTGATGGAAATTGCATGGAATGTAGATTGCTTTTGGCAGTATGGTCATTTTCACAATATCGATTCTACCCATCCATGAGCATGGGATGTGTTTCCATTTGTTTGTGTCACTTATGATTTCTTTCAGTGATGTTTCATAGTTTTTCTGTATAAGCCTTTCACCTCCTTGGTTAGGCATATTCCTAAGTTGTTGTTGTTGTTGTTGTTGTTGTTTTTTAACTATTGTAAAAGGGTTGGGTTCTTGATTTGATTCTCAGCTTGGTTGCTGTTGGTGCATAGCAGCACTACTGATTTGAATACATTGATTTTGTGTTTTGTATCCTGAAACTTCACTTAATTTATTCATCAGATCTAGGAGCTTTCTGGAGGAGTCTTTAGGGTTTTCTAGATATATGATCATATCATCAGCAAACAGTGACTGTCTGACTTCTTCTTTACTGATTTGGATGCCCTGTATTTCTTTCTCTTGTCTGATTGCTTTGCCTAGGACTTCCAATACTATGTTGAATAGAAGTGGTGAAAATGGGCATCCTTGTCTTGTTACCATTCTCAGGAAGAGTGCTTTCATTTTTTCCTCTTTCAATGTAATATTAGCTGCGGGTCTGTCATAGATGGCTTTTATTATGTTATGTCCCTTCTATGCAGATCTTTGCTGAGGGTTTTAATCATAAAGAGATGCTGAGTTTTGACAAATGCTTCATGACCAAGAACCCAAAAGCAAATGTAACAAAAACAAAAATAAATAGATGGGACTTAATTAAGTCCCATCAGCAAAAGAAATAATCAGCAGAGTCAACAGATAACTCACAGAGTATCTTCACAAACTATGCATCTAACAAAGGACTGATATCCAGAATTTATAAAAAACTCAAAGAAATCAGCAAGGAGAAAGCAAATCATGTCATCAAAAGTGGGCTAAGGACATGAACAGATGATTCTCAAGATATACAAATGGCCAACAAACATGAAAAATGCTCAACATCACTAACAATCAGGGAAATACAAATCAAAACCATAACGTAATGCCACCTCACTCCTGCAAGAATGGCTATAACTAAAAAAATAAAAAAATAATAGATGTTGGTGTGGTTGTGGTAAACAGGGAACACTTTTACACTGCTGGTGGGAATGTAAACTAGTATTATCACTATGGAAAACAGTATGGAGATTTCTTAAGAAACTAAAAATAGATTTATAATTTGACCCAGCAATCCCACTACTGGGCATCTACTCAGAGAAAAAGAAGTCATTATATGAAAAAGACACTTGCACACTCATGTTTATAGCAGTGCAATTCACCATTGCAAAATTATGGAACCAGCCCAAATGCCCATCAATCAATGAGTGGATACAGAAAGTGTGGTGTCTATCTAAATATATATATATATGTGCCATGGAATACTACTCAGCTATAAAAAGGAATAAAATAATTGTTGTTGCATTTGCAACAACCTGGATGGCATTGGAGACCATTATTTTTTTAAGTTTTTTTTTATTGTACTTTAAGTTCTGGGGTACATGTGCAGGCTTGTTACATAGGTATACAAGTGCCATGGTGGTTTGCTGCACCCATCAACCTGTCATCTACATTAGGTATTTCCCCTAATGCTATTTCTCCCCTGGCTCCCCACCCCCAAACAGTCCCTGGTGTGTGATGTTCCCCTCCCTATGTCCGTGTGTCTCAATGTTCAACTCCTACTTATAAGTAAGAACATGCAGTGTTTGGTTTTCTGTTCCTGTGTTAGTTTGCTGAGAATGATGGTTTCCAGCTTCATCCATGTACCTGCAAAGGAAATGAGCTCATCCTTTTTTATGGCTGCATACTATTCCATGGTGTATATATGCCACATTTTCTTTATCCAGTCTATTGTTGATGGGCATTTGGGTTAGCCCCAAGTCTTTGCTATTGTGAACAGTGCCGCAATAAACATACCTGTGCATGTGTCTCTATAGTAGAATGATTTATAATCCTTTGGGTATATACCATTTGACCCAGTAAAGGGATTGCTGGGTCAAATTGTACTTCTGGCTCTAGATCCTTGAGGAATTGCCACACCATCTTCCACAATGGCTGAACTAATTTACACTCCCCCCAACAGTGTAAAAACGTTTCTATTTCTCCACACCCTCTCTAGCATCTGTTTTTTCTTGAGTCTTTAATGATCGCCATTCTAACTGGAATGGGATGTTATCTCACTGTGATTTTGATATGCATTTCTCTAATGGCCAGCGATAATAAGCTTTTTTTCATGTTTGTTAGCCGCATATATGTCTTCTTTTGAGAAATGTCTGTTCATATCCTTCACCCACTTTTTGATGGTTTTGTTTTTTCTTGTAAATTTGTTTAAGTTCCTTGTAGATTCTGGATATTAATTCTTGGTCAGATGGATAGATTGCAAAAATTTTCATCCATTCTATAGGTTGCCTGTTCACTCTGATGATAGTTTCTTTTGCTGTGTAGAAGCTCTTTAGTTTAATTAAATTCCATTTGTCAATTTGTCTTTTGTTGCCATTGCTTTTAATGTTTTAGTTATGAAGTCTTTGCCTATGCCTATGTCCTGAGTGGTATTGCCTAGGTTTTCTTCTAGGTTTTTTTTATGGTTTTAGGTCTTACATTTAAGTCTCTAATCCATCTTGAGTTAATTTTTCTATAAGGTGTAAGGAAGGAGTCCAGTTTTAGTTTTCTGCATATGGCTAGCCAGTTTTCCCAACACCATTTATTAAATAGGAAATCTTTTCTCCATTGCTTGTTTTTGTCAGGTTTGTCAAAGATCAGATGGTTATAGATCTGTGGTGTTATTTCTGAGGCCTCTGTTCTGTTACATTGGCCTATATATCTGTTTTGGTACCAATACCATGCTGTTTTAATTATTGTAGCCTTGTAGTATAGTTTGAAGTCAGGTAGCATGATACCTCCAGCTTTGTTCTTTTTGCTTAGGATTGTCTTGGCTATACAGGCTCTTTTTTGGTTCCATGTAAAATTTAAAGTAGTTTTTTTTCTAATTCTGTGAAGAAAGTCAATGGTAGCTTGATGGGGATAGTGTTTAATCTATAAATTACTTTGGGCAGTATGGCAATTTTTATGATATTGATTATTCCTAACCATGAGCATGGAATGTTTTTCCATTTGTTTGTGTCCTCTCATATTTCCTTGAGCAGTGGTTTGTAGTTCTTGAAGAGGTCCTTCACATCCCTTGTAAATTGTATTCCTAGATATTTTATTCTCTTTGTAGCAATTGTAAATGGGAGCTCACTCATGATTTGGCTCTCTGTTGGTCTATTGTTAGTGTATAGAAATAGTGTGATTTTCGTACATTTATTTTGTATCCTGAGACTTTGCTGATGTTGCTTATCAACTTAAGGAGATTTTGGGCTGAGACAATAAGGTTTTCTAAATATACAATCATGTCATCTGCAAACAGAGACAATTTGACTTCCTCTCTTCCTGTTTGAATACGCTTTCATTCTTTCTCTTGCCTGATTGCCCTGGCCAGAACTTCCAATACTATGTTGAATAGGAGTGGTGAGAGAGGGCATCCTTGTCTTGTGCCAGTTTTCAAAGAAAATGCTTCCAGTTTTTGCTCATTCAGTATGATATTGGCTGTGGGTTTGTCATCTCTTATTATTTTGAGATACTTTCCATTGATAACATAGTTTATTGAGAGTTTTTAGCAAGGGATGTTGAATTTTATCGAAGGCCTTTTCTGCATCTATTGAGGTAATCATGTAGTTTTTGTCATTGGTTCTGCTTATGTGATGGCTTATGTTGATTGATTTGTCTATGTTGAACCAGACTTGCACCCCAAGAATGAACCTGACTTGGTCGTGGTGGACAAGTTTTTTGATGTGCTGCTGGATTTGGTTTGCTAGTATTTTATTGAGGATTTTCACATCAATGTTCAGTAGGGATACTGGCCTGAGATTTTCTTTTTGTTGTGTCTCTGCCAGATTTTGGTATCAGGATGATGCTGGCCTCATAAAATGAGTTAGGGAGGAGTCCCTCTTTTTTTATTGTTTGGAATAGTTTCAGAAGGAATGGTACCAGCTTCTCTTTGTACCTCTGGTAGAATTTGGCTATGAATCCACCTGGTCCTGGGGTTTTTTGGTTGGTGGGCTAGTAATTACTGCCTCGATTTCAGAGCTAGTTATTGATCTATTCAGGGATTCGACTTCATCCTGGCTTAGTCTTGGGAGGGTGTATATGTCCAGGAATTTATCCATTTCTTCTATATTTTCTAGTTTATTTGTGTAGAGGTGATTATAGTATTCTTTGATGGTAGTTTGTATTTCTGTGGGATCAGTGGTGATATCTTCTTTATTATTTTTATTGTGTCTATTTGATTATTCTCTCTTTTCTTCTTTATTAGTCTGGCTAATGGTGTATCTGTTTGTTAATCTTTTCAAAAAACCAGCTCCTTGATTCATAGAGTTTTTTGAAGAGTTTTTTTAGTGTGTCTCTTTCTCCTTCAGTTCTGCTCTGATCTTAGTTATTTCTTGTCTTCTGCTAGTTTTTGAGTTTGTTTGCTCTTGCTTTTCTAGTTCTTTTAATTATGATGTTATGATGTTGATTTTTGATCTTTCCTGCTTTCTCCTGTGGGCATTTAGTGCTATAAATTTCTCTCTAAACACTGCTTTAGCTGTGTCTCAGAGATTCTGGCACATTGTGTCTTTGTTCTCATTGGTTTCAAAGAACTTATTTATTTCTGCCTTAATTTCATTATTTACCCAGTAGTTATTTCAGGAGCAGGTTGTTCAGTTTCCATGTAGTTGTGTCGTTTTGAGTGATTTTCTTAATCCTGAGGTCTAATTTGATTGCACTGTGGTCTGAGAGACTGTTTATTATGATTTCTGTTCTTTTGCATTTGCTGAGGTGTGTTTTACCTCCAATTGTGTGGTCAATATTAGAATAAGTGCAATGCGATGCTGAGAAGAATGTATATTCTGTGGATTTGGGGTGGAGAGTTCTGTAGATGTCTGTTAGTTCTGCTTGGTGCAGAGCTGAGTTCAAGTCCTGAATATCCTTGTTAATTTTCTGTCCCATTGATCTAATATTGACAGTGGGGTGTTAAAGTCCCCCACTATTATTGTGTGGGAGTCTAAGTCTCTTTGTAGGTTGGAGACCATTATTCTAAGGGAAGTAACTCAGGAATGGAAAACCAAATGTAGTATGCTATTGCTTATAAAAGGGAGCTAAGCTATGAGAATGCAAAGGCATCAGAATGATACAGTGGACTTTGGGGACTTGTCAGGAAGGGTAGGAGCAGGGTGAGGGATAAAAGAAAACACATTGGGTGCAGTGCAGTGATGGGTGCACCAAAATCTCAGAAATCACCACTAAAGAACTTACTCCTGTTCTCCAAAAGCCTATTGAACTAAAAAAATTAAAAAAATGAATTTGCATTATAATAATCACCACAGCACTTATATACATGTTGGGAAATAGTGTAGCTCTGTGTGAAATACATATTCTGTCTACAAAGTTTGATGTGCTTGAGGGTGCTTGATCCCTGTAATAATTTCAATGCCTTTCAGGTTTGGGAACCCACACTGGGAGCCATACCTTTCCAGGCAGAGCTGAGACTCAGCTATTTTGCCTTTGCTGAAACCTGCCCCTTCCTTTAAACTACTTTCAGCTGCAAATTGTGGGGATGTGGATTTGGGGCTCCCAGGAAGCCTGAATTTGGCATAAGTGGGAGTATTATTAGGCTTTTAAAAACTTGTCTCCAACCTACCTTTTTCAGTTATGAAGGCGCATCTTATTCAAGAGTCCTGAGAGTGGGTGAAAGAGATATTAATTATACTCTTCTCATTTTCTTTCAGGGAATGTCTTTACCCAGAATAATCAGCATATGGCTTTTCCCTGGTTCCTTTGTCATTTTCTCTCAGGGGACTGGAAGCATGCCTGTTTAAATGAGATAACATGTGAACTGCCCAGCACAGGGCCTGGCTATAGTTCATGCTCAACAAATCTTTGTTCTTCTCTCCTTCCCTCTTCTATTTGATAGCTGCTTCCAAGCTCACATGTAAATTGAGCATTGATCTCACAGCAAATATGTTTTGGCTTAGTGATGAGTCCACTCAAAACGAGGGAGATAGTTATTTAAATTATTGAAACACCTTAATCCATAAGTTCACATAAAGTTGTTTTGAACTAATAGTTTTAGGCACTTTGGCTCCTGTGTTCCATCTTATGGGTGGTTTATGTCTCTTGTTATTACATACCAGGCAAAACCTCTCTTGCTGTCACACACTTTAAAGATTCAGGCATTTGAACTTTTCTTTTTGTTGAACTTGCAGGGGAGTATTGGATTCCTTGGTTCATTTTTTAAAAAGCCCTTTATCAAAATGTTAAGCTTGGTTAATTTGCATAAAATATTTCTTCTGCAATTTACTCTCTATTACATTTGAAGCACAAATTGTCTCTGCTGCAGTGTGGGGTGCTTGTGATGGCACTCAAGCTATTAGGGCATTCAATTCCAGGAATGAACAAGTCTTAGGTTTGAAGCTCAAGGAGAGAAATTGGAATCTTGTCTCACTTTATTGAACGATCTGAGCTGATCTGAAGGAGAAAAGAAAGAAAAGGAAGCTGTCTTGCAAAGAGTGGGTTCAAAGGCCTAGACTGAGAGTCTAGAAAGGTGTGGATAGAAGCTGGGATCAATTCTGAGCTCACATATGCTCAGGGAGCAGAGGAAGATGAAGAAAAGCCTTGGGGATGGCTCCAGAAAGAAGCTCAGTGACAAATGTAATGGGCATTTGCAGCCAGATTCCCCTGCCTAAGATGCAGCCCCATCCTGCCATTCCTCTGTTTTTCATTCAGCCTTTCTGCTTTCCATTAGCCCAGAATCAACTCTACATTCAAACAGGGAATCAGAGTAGCTGGTGGATATCAATGCTAAAGGAAATAAACAAGCTTCAGCACAGCAAGCAGGCTGTTGGGAAACCAGAGGCTGAGAGACTTTCCTGGGATCTCAGTAACAGGAGCCTTGATGGTTCTGGCCTTTCTACCTCAAACCCACCCACCTCAAACCTGGGTTTGATGCTTTCTGTGCAGGGCAGCAGAGGGGAGCCTTTCTGCACTTACTGGCAACCTCTCCTTTAAGGCGAAGCTACTCAGCCTGAAAAACACTAACATTCATGAATAGCAGATGGGCAGGCCATAATTAGGCAGTCTCTGGCTCCTCTCACTCCACTTTTCTTAGAAAGGGGAAGACTCACAGAAAAGGGGGGGTTCCCTCCTGGGGAAGGGTCTTTCCTTTGCACTCCTGAATCACCCTAGGCTTTTCTCTGAAAGTTCAGGAAGAGCTAATGTTAGTAGGAACAAATTTGGTGAAAGGTGGGATTCTTATGCAGGGAGATGGGGTTATATTTAGACCTGTATAATTAAAGATCCATTTATGTCTGAGCATCCTTAAACAGACAAATATAAAACTCATGAATACCAAATTCTATTTGGGTAACTGGCTGGAAGCACATACACACTTGCACATACACATCCTTTGAGCCCGTCTCTGTCTATTCACGTAGAAATAAAGGCCACCACCCGTCTCGGCTCAGGGCTAATGAATTTTGAGCCTCACTTCCTAGGGCTACAATAAAGAATTCTTCAACTCTATGTTCAAACAGGAAATCAGAGCAGGTGGAGGACATCAGTGCCGAAAGAAACGCAGGGAATCAGGGTAGGTGGTGGATGCCGAAGGGAACAGGCAAGCTTCAGGACACCAAGCAGGCTTTGGGGAAACTAGAGGCGGAAAGACTTTGGGGTTTTAGTGACAGAGGCCATCATAGTCCTGCCTTTGCCCAGAAATACCCTCCTCAAATCCAAGTGTCCTGTTTGCTCTGATTTTAAAAGTCTGGTTCTCTTACAGCCTGAAACCTGAGATGATCTGACATAGATTGACAAGGGAGAGACCAGCGTTTCTTCTGAGTTGCTTTTCTTCTAGGACTTAAGTAGAAGCAATGTTCAAAACCTAAAAACAAAGAAGTCAGTGATTCACAGCTATTAAAAAACATTTGTTTTTCACTTAAAAATACTTCAAAAATAAGAAAAAACACAAATTCCCAATCTCATAGAAGCCCAGGCAGTCTAGAAAATGGGGAAAGCTTTCGTTTTCAATGAGTTAGTGGTAGTGAAAGTCCACTGATACCGACTTTCTGCACATCAGAGATCTCACACATCTCCATATCACATCAGAGATAATCATGTGAAATTACTGCAGTCATGTCATTTCCAAGCACGTAGGCACAGGTAGACTTTTGGATTTCAAATGTACTGGAGTTTAAGGACCTTAATATCCTTTGCCACAGAATCCAGCAGAGGCCCCTCTCCCATTCTCCCTCTCTCCTCTGAATGCCACACACACAGGCACGTGTTCTACACAATTCTGTTCTATCCTGTATGATGTTTATACTCCTGTGATGCAGCATCTGAAGGACAGAGAATGCAGCCAGGGGAGCCATGACTCTGGGTGTCATGGGATCACAGAAGGGATGCACAGTAGAGTGGAAGTGCCAGGGACTACAGGAGAGCATGACCATGTCCTCCTAGAGTTTTCTCATCAAGGTCTTGAATGCAGATGGAGAGTGTCTTCTCAGCAACAGAGATGGGAGAGATGGCTAGTATGTTGAATGACAGGTTCAGGGGTTGAAGTGTTCTTGAGTGGATGGAGCTGAAGCCTAGAACTCAACAAGGCAAAAGCTAAGGGGAAAAAGGTAAGGCCTAAAATACCAAGGACACCAACATTGAATTGGGGAGGAAGGAATTAGCCTGTGTGGATGTGATGTGGGGATGCAGCTGATTGTGAATGCATTCTGAGTCAACGGTGGGATATGGGATGCAGGGAGGTAAAGTGACCTTTGGCTACTTTACAAGAGGTCTGACTGGAGTGGAGGAGCTGCCAGCCCCCTTCTATTGTGGCCCGGACATGCTGGAGCATCCTTCTTAAGTCAGGACCCTCCAGCGAGAACTGCACAGAAAATCGGAGTGCATTGGAAGAGGGTCCAGGCCCTTGGGGAAACTGGAGACCCTACCGATGAGAAGGGAAGGCACTGAACTTATTTGATCCAGAGAACTGAGGGCTGTTAAGTTGATTGTAAAGTATCTGCAGGACTGACCAATGAAAGAGGGATTTAATTTGTTCGGGGTGGTCTAATGCAGGGGTCACCAAACTATGGTCTTCTGCCTGCTTTTGTAAATAAGGTTTTATTGGAGTACAGCCATGATTTTTTATATATTGCTTATGGATACTTTCATGCTGCAACACTAGAGCTGAATAGTTGCCAAAGAGACCACATGATTTATAAAACCTAAAATATTTACTATCTGATTCTTTCCAAAGAAAAGTGTGTTGACCCCAGGTCTAACGTATGGGAATAAGGTCTGATTTGGAGAATTTGATGGTAAATACTTTAAGAAGGTGTATTTTTCTCAATAAAAGGAAGAAAAGTTAAATTTCAGGTGTTAATTGAAGGTAAGAGTTGAGCTACCTTCTTGGTGGGATTGATTTAGAGGCAATTCAGGGATTAGTTGGTGTTTGGTCTTACGTGGCCTTGGACTCTTCTCCAATTTTGGGTGTTTCTGATTCACTGCCTTATGGAATTACTTAAGTTACTTTTGGTTTATTTTCTGATGAACAAATATGGTCACCTCTATTCTTCCCTACCCTCCTCTCCTTATACACAGAGTTAGCATCTTACTCTGATTTGCAACTCCTGCTATGGCTAAGGTAAGTCTGCCCTGCACTCTCTTCAAGTGTGTTTATTATGAGAATTCTAAAAGGGTCCCCTCTTAGTGTTTCACCTACAAAGATGCCCGTAGGCAGGCATTTCGATGGCAGTATTGTAACAGCAAATCTAGGGAGGTGGTATGGATTAGATATAGTACAGGTCTTGGAGCCAAACAGCTTTAGGTTTGAATCTCAGCTCTACAATTTACTGTGATCTTGAAAAAGCTTCATTCATTCATTCATACATCCAGTGTGTATTGGATACCTACTATGTGCCAGGCACTATTTAAGGCACTTAGGACATGTTAGTGAACAAAGGAGTAAAAATTCTTTCCATCTGGGAGCTTATATTCTTCCAGCGAGACAGATAATAAATAGAAAACATAGTAAATATGGAAATTATCTAATATGTTGGAAGATGATTAGAACTGTGGAAAAATAGAAAGTAGAGCTGGATAAGAATATTTGGAAACTGAGATTTACAGTTTAGAAAAGATGGTCAGGATAGACCTCCTCATTGTGAAAGTGAAATTTAATCAAAGACTAGAAGGAGGTGAAGGAATTGGCCACCCAGGCCTCAGGAGAAGATGAGGGCATTAAGGTAGGGTCGTCCCTGGTGTGTTCAAGGAACAGCAAGTAGGCCAGAGCGGCTGGAGTGGAGAGGCAGGAGGGAAAGCAGGAGGGGAGGAAACCAGGGAGGAAATGGGGTGGGGAGGGTGGGTAGAATGGGAGTGGATCCCTCAGGGCTTTGCACATACTTTGTCTTTTACTCTGAATGAAATGGGAAGCCACTGTAGGAGCTTCCATTATGAACAAGGGAGTGCATCTGACTTTTGATTCAACAGAATCTTCTGCCTGCTAGTTGAGATTAGACGATAGGGGTGTGTATTCCTTTCCTGTGCTGCCAAAACAAATTACCACAAATGGGGTGGTTTAAGACATCAGAAATTTATTCTCACAGTTCTGGAGGCTGTGGGTCTAGTCAAGGTATTGGCAGAGGTGTACCCCCTCTGGGGCTGTATTAGGATTCTCCAGAGAAACAGAACCAATAAGATGTGTGTGTGTGTGTGTGCGCGCGTGTGCGCATGTGTGTGTGTATATATGTGTACATAGATGGTCCCTGACTTACAGTGATTTGACTTAATAATTTTTTGACTTCACAATGGTGTGAAAGTGACACACATTCAGTAGAAACTGTACTTTGAATTGTGATCTTTTCAATAAATCACATGAGATATTCAATACTTCATTACAAAATAGTCTTTGTGTTAGCTGATTTTGCCCAACCATAGGCTGATATAAATGTTCTAATCATGTTTAAGGTAGGCTAGGCTAAGCTATGATGTTCAGTAGGTTAGGTGTCTTACATGCATTTTGACTTACAATATTTCCAGGTATAATAGATTTATTGGGTCATAACCCTGCCCAAGTCAAGGCAGCCTCTGTGTACATATGTGTAGACACACACATACACACACACACACACACACACACACACACACACAGAGCGAGAGAGAGAGAGAGAGAGAGAGAGAGAGAGAGAGAGATTTGTTATAAGGAAATGGTTCACATGATTTAGGAGGCCAAGAAGTCCCAAAATCTGCAGTTGGCAAGCTGGAGACCCCAAAGAACCAATGTGTAGGTTCATTACAAATCTGAAGGCCTGACAACCAGGAGATCTGATGGTGTAAGGTCCAGTCCGAAAGCAGGCAGCCTTGAGATTGGAAAGAGCCAATGTTTCTGTTTGAGTCCAAAGGCAGGAAAAGACCAGTGTCTTGGCCCAATTAGTCAAGCAGGATGAGTTCTTTTACTGAGGGAGGGTCAGCCTTTTTGTTCTATTGAGGCCTTCGATTTATTGGCAGAGACCCACTCACATTAGAGAGAGCAATCTGCTTACTTACTTACTCAGTCTACTGATTTAAATGTTATTCTCATCCAAAACACCCTCACCAGACACATAGAGTAATGTTTGACATAATACCTGGGTACCCTTGGCCCAGTCAAGTTTCCACATAAAAGTAACTATCACGGCCGGGCGTGGTAGTTCACATCTGTAATTCCAGCACTTTGGGAGGCCGAAGTGAGCAGATCACGAGGTCAAGAGATTGAGACCATCCTGGCCAACATGGTGAAACCCCATCTCTACTAAAAATACAAAAATTAGCTGGGTGTGGTGGTGTGCATCTGTAGTCCCAGCTACACGGGGGGCTGAGGCAGGAGAATCACTTGAACCGGGAGGCAGAGGTTGTTGTGAGCAGAGATGATACCACTGCACTCCAGCTTGGTGACAGAGTGAGACTCTGTCTTAAAAAAAAAAAAGTAACTATCACAGGGGCTCCTGGAGAGAACCTGTTCTTTGCCTCTTCCAGCGAGTAGTGGCTCCAGGTATTCCTTGGTTTGTGGCTGCATAATTGCAATCTCTGCTGCCATCTTCACATGCCCTTCTCTCTCTCAAATCTCCCTCTACTTTACTCCTATAAGGACACTTGTCATTGGATTTAGCCCATTCAGATGATGCAAGATGATCTCATATTGAGATTCTCAATGATATCTGCAAAAACATCTTTTGCAAATAAGGTCATATTCACAGGTTGTAGGGGTTAGCATGTGGATATATCTTTTTGAGGGACATTCAACCTATGACTGGAGGCAAGGGCAGTGGTAGGGAGGTTGGTGAGGAGGCTACTGCAGAAATCCTGGCAGGAGATGATAATGGCTTAGGCCAGAGTGATAGCAGGAGAAATGGTGGAGAGCCGAAAAGATTGATGACAGGTTGGATGGGGAGTGTGAGAGAAAGATAGGATTCAATCATAACCCCAAGCTTTCGGTATGAGAAGTTAGAAGGATGGGATTCCTTCTATGGGTTGGGGAAGGCCGATGGTGGAGCAGGTTTTTGATTGATTCACCGTTTAAATTATTTTTTTCGTGGAGCAGATCTGGAGTTCAATTTTGGACATACTAAGTTTGAAATGTGTTAGACGTTCAAGTGGAGATATTAAGCAGGCAATGGGATTCACAAGTCTGAAAACCGAGAGGAGACATCTAAATTAGAGATGTGAATTTGGGAATTTTCAGTGTTTAGAAGGTATCTTAAAGCCACATGACAAAGTTTATTAACCTCAAGGAATAAGGATCTAATTATATGGAAAGTTGTGTGGAATCCAGTTTGTCTGGGAAGGGTGAGTCCAGGCTCGTCTGAGGTGAGACACTTTAGTCTTTGCTACCCCTGGAACTGGCAGCATTGACATCACCTGGGAGCTTGTCAGAAACGCAAAAGCTCAGATCCCAGCTCAACCCACAGCATCAGGATGTGCACTGTACAAGATGCCAGGTGTTTTGAATGCACATTGAAGTTTGAGAAGTGCCACTCTCATCAGTACAATTACTCACCTCACTTTCAGTGTTTGCGGGATGGGCTTAATTTAAATTTTCTGGGAACACTGATTTAGAATGTCTGCTAGAGTGAAACAAAGGATTAGGGAACATTCTATAGGAAAGGGCAGATTCCTTGTTATCTAAAAGGTGTCCCCAGAGGTCCAGCAAGGTGCATCAGCCTCAGGGGAAAGCAGGCATGAAGGTGCAGGTGAATGGGGATCATCGTATGTTGACCATTTGACTCCTCAGTATCGGTCTTCACAGCCCAAGAGTCCTTGTGGTGTTTCTTCACTTCCTCCAACCCCCTCTCACCACCTCCTGATACAATAATTGCGAATTTTATAGTTCTTAAAGGATCTGGGGGCACCTCAGGTGCATGGATTTTTTTTAACAGATAAAATGTGATTTCTCTAAAAGCCTTAAAACATTTATTTTAGAAGGTGAGTCTTTTTCCCTCTGTTCAGCGAGGTTTGCACCAAAATAATCTATAAATCCTTGTGTGTGTAGGTGAATAGACTAATTTTAGGAGATGCTCTCTCCTGGGAGAATGGCTCACAGCCTGAGGACAAAGGTACTGATGTAACTTATTTTAACCCATGATTTGAGAAATCCACTTTCAAATATTTGCTTTATGAGGATTTTGAAAATAGGTATGTCTTGTTTTATATAGTAGGCCCATTTCAGAAGACTTCTTGTGAACTCTAACTTCTAGAAACCAAACTGCATTTCTCCATGAACTAATGTGATTGTTTCAGAGATACTTTGCCCCCATTTCTGAGTGAGGCACAAGCAAAACTTATCTCAGCTCGGGAATAGGGTGACCAGCTGTCCCTGTTTGCCTGCGACTGAGAGGTATCCTGGGGTAAGGGCCTTTTGAAAAAATAGACAATACTTTTACAGCAGTTTTAGGTTCCCAGAATAAATGAACAGAAAGTACAGAGACTTCCTGTATTACCTCCTTCCCCCACACATGCACAGCCTCCTCCACTATCAACAGCCACCACAGTGGGACCATGTGTTACAATTGATGAACCTACCTTGACATGTTATTATTACCACAAATCCATAGTTTACATCAGGGTTGGTGTTGTAGGTTGGTGTTGGTGTTGGTTTTGGACAAATGTATAATGACAGTCATCTACCATTACAGTATCATACAGAATAGTTTCAGTGTTCTAAAAATCCTCTGCGTGTCACCCATTTATCCCTCCTTTCTCCCAGATCCCTTACAACCAGTGATCTTTTTTACTGTGGATTTGCCTTTTCTAGAATGTTATATAGTTGGAATTGTATAGCCTATAGCCTTTTTGATTGGCTTCTTTCACTTAGTAATAGGCATTTAAGTTTCCTCCATGTCTTTTCCTGGCTTGATTGCTCATTTCTTTTTTAGTGCTGAATAATATTCCATTGTCTGGATGTATCACTGCACTGCTTACTTATACATTCATCTACTGAAGGATATCTTGTTGGCTTCCAAATTTTGGCAATTATGCATAAAGCTGCCATAAACATCCATGGACAGATTTTTGTGTAGACATAAATTTTCAACTTATTTGAGTAAATACATATGAGCGTGATTGCTGGATCCTACGGTAACAGTATATAAGAAATCGCCAAACTGTCTTCCAAAGTGGCTGTAACATTTTGCGTTCCCACTGGCAATGAATTAAAATGTCTGTTGCTTTATGTCCTCACCTGTATTTGGTATTGCCAGTGTTTTGAATTTTGGTCATTCTAACTGGTGTGTAGAGATATCTCATTGTTGTTTTAATTTGCAATTCCCTAGTGACATTTGATGCATCTTTTTATATATTTATTTGCCCTCTGTGTATTATCTTTGGCCAAGTTATCTGTTCAGTCTTTTAATTTTTTTATCAGGTTATTTGTTTTTATACTGCTGAATTTTACAAGTTCTTTACAAATTTTGGATTTAAAGTTCTTTATTAGATTTAACTTTTGCAAATACTTTTCTTGTCTGTGGTTTGTCTTATCATTCTCTTGATCATATCTTTCATAGAAGAGAAATTTTTTATTGTAATGAAGTCTAGATTATCGATTATTTCTTTCGTAGATCGTACCTTCAGTATTGTGTCCAAAAAGTCATTACTATACCCAAGATTATCTAGATTTTCTCCTGTTATCTTCAAGAAGTTTTATAGTTTTGCATTTTACATTTAGGTGTATGATCTGTTTTGAGTTAATTTTTGTGAAGGTTGTAAGGTCTGTGTCTAGATTCGTTATTTTTGCATGTGGATATCTGGTTCTTCCAGCCCTATTTGTTAAAAAGTCTATATTTTCTCCATTGTATTGACTTTGCCTCTTTGTCAAAGATAAATTAACTATATTTCTATGGGCCTGTTTTTGAGCTGTCTTCTGTTCCATTGATCTATTTGTCTAATCTTTCACCAATACCACATTGTCTTGAATATTATACCTTTATAGTAAGTTTATAAAAAGTCCAAACTTTGTTATTTTTAAATTGTAAAAAGTGTATGATGTGATGTTTTTATATAGTTATCTTGATATACATACATATTGTGAAGCAATTACTATGGTTAGGCAAATTGCATGCCCATTGTCCCACATAGTTACTCTGTGTGTGTGTGTGTGTGTGTGTGTGTTTGTGTGTGTGTGTTGTGTGTGTGTTAAGAGATTCTAAAATCTATTCTCTTGGCAAATTACCAGTATATAGTATATAATATATTAACTATAGTCCTTATGTTCTGCATCATATCTTTTTAAATTACTCATCCTACATAACTGCATCCCATTCCCTCTATCTGCCCCGGTAACCATTTTTTTTTTTTTTGTATGTGTAACCACGTTATTGACGTCTGATTGACATACAAAAAGCTATATGGATATATGGTGGATATGTTAAACTGCTTGACTGTAGGAATCACGTTTTGTGTGTGTGTCTATGTATATAAGTATGTGTCTGTCTATCTATCTATCTCATCTACCACTACAGTCATGTGCTGTATAATGACATTTTGGTCGACAATGAACTATATATATAACAGTGGTTCCATAAGATTATAATGGAGCTGAAAACTTAGTATCGCCTAGTGAAGCCATAGCTGTCATAATGCCTTAACTTTGTAGCTACCATAAAGCTGTAGCACAACACATTACACATGTGTTTTAGGTGATGCTGGTGTAAACAAACTTACTGTGCTGCCAGTTGCATAAAAATATGGAATATACAATTAGGTTCAATATATAATACTTGATAATGATAATAAACGACTATGTTAGTGATTTATGTACTTCCTATACTATGCTTTTTATTGTTATTTTAGTGTACTTCTTCCAGTTATAAAAAAAAGTAGCTAACTATAAAACAGCCTCAGGCAGATCTTTCAAGACATATTCCAGAAGAAGGCATTGTTATCATAGAGAAGACAGCTCCATGCTTGTTACTGCCTCCCTCTGAAGATCTTCCCGTGGGACAAGATATGGAGGTTGAAGACAGTGATATTGATGATCATGCCCTTGTGTAGGCATTACCCTGTGTGTGTTTGTGTCATAGTTTAAAAGTTTTAAAAGTAAAAAAACAAACAAACAAACAAAAAACCTGGGAAAAAAGGTGGTTATGAGCTCTTCTGCAGCAGACTTAAACGTACTTGCCCAGAAGCTCTGAATGGAACAATGGAGCTCCCAGCACAGCACTTGAGCTCCTATAAGGGACAAACTGTCTCCTCAAGCAGCTCCCCAGCCCCCATATATCCAAAGAGACACCTCATAAAGGAGAGCTCAGGATGACATTTGGCGGGTATCCTTCTGGGATGAAGATAACAGAATAAGAGACCAGCAGCAACCCTTACTGTTCTGCAGCCACCGCAGGTGATCCCCAGGCAAACAGGGTCTGGAGTGGACCTCTAGCAGTCCTACAGCAGAGGGGCCTGACTGTTACAAGGAAAACTAAAAAACAGAATTAACTTCAACATCAACGAAAATGACATCCACTCAGAGACACCATCCAAAAGTCACCAACTACAAAGACCACAGGTAGATAAATTCACAAAGATGGGAATATACCAGTGTAAAAAGGATGAAAACACCCCAAAATGAGAATGCCTCTTCTTCTCCAAGGGATCACAACTCCTCACCAACAAGGGAACAAAGCTGGACGGAGAATGAGTCTGATGAATTGATAGAAACAGGCTTCAGAAGGTGGGTAATAAACTTCTCTAAGCTAAAAGAACATATTCTAACCCAATGCAAATAAACTAATAACCTTGAAAAAAGGTTTGACAAAATGCTAATGAGAATAAACAGCTTAGAGAAGAATATAAATGACTTGATGAAGCTGAAAAATACAACACAAGAACTCCGTGAAGCATATACAAGTTTCAATAGCTGAATTGACCAAGCAGAAGAAAGGATATCAGAGATTGAAGATCAACCCAATGAAATAAAATGAGAAGGCAAGATTAGAGATAAAAGAGTGAAAATAAATAAACTAAGCCTCCAAGAAATATGGGATTATGTGAAAAGACCTGATCTATGTTTGATAGGTGTACCTGAATGTGACGGAGAGAATGAATCCAAGCTGGAAAACACTCTTCAGGATATTATCCAGGAGAACTTCCCCAAACTAGCAAGGCAGGCCAATATTCAAGTCCAGGAAATACAGAGAACACCACAAAGATATTCCTCAAGAAGAGCAACCCTAAGACACATAATCGTCAGATTCACTAGGGTTGAAATGAAGGCAAAAATGTTAAGGGCAGCCAAAGAGAAAGCTCGGGTTACCCGCAAAGGGAAGCCCATCAGACTCACAGCAGATCTCTCAGCAGAAACCCTACAAGCTAGAAGAGAGTGGGGACCAATATTCAACATCCTGAAAAAAAAGCACTTTCAACCTAGAATTTCATATCCAGCCAAACTAAGCTTCATAAGTGATGGAGAAATAAAATCATTTACAAACAAGTAATTGCTAAGAGATTTCGTCACCACCGGGCCTGCCTTACAAGAGCTCCTGAAAGAAGCACTAAACATAGAAAGGAACAACCACTACCAGCTACTCCAACAACGTACCAAATGGTAAAGAGCATTGACACAACGAAGAAACTACATCAACTAACAGGAAAAACAACCAGCTAGCATCAGAATGGCAGGATCAAATTCACACATAACAATGTTAACCTTAAATGTAAATGGGCTAAATGCCCCAATCAAAAGACACAGACTGGCAAATTGGATAAAAAGCCAAAACCCATCAGTGTACTGTATCCAGGAAACACATCTCACATGCAAGGACACACATAGGCTCAAAATAAAGGAATGGAGGAAGATTTACCAAGCAAATGGAGAGCAAAAAAAAGCAGGAGTTGCAATCCTAGTCTCTGATAAAATAGACTTTAAACCAACAAAGATCAAAAGAGACAAAAAAGGGCATTACATAATAGTAAAAGGATCAATGCAACAAGAAGAGCTAACAATCCTAAATATATATGCACCCAATACAGGAGCACCCAGATACATAAAGCAAGTTCTTCATGACCTATAAAGAGACTTCGCTCCCACACAATAATAGTGGGAGACTTTAACACTCCACTGTCAATATTAGACAAATCAACGAGACAAAAAATTAACAAGGATATCCAGGACTTAAACTCAGATATGGACCAAGCAAACCTAATAAACATCTACAGAACCCTCCACCCCAAATCCACAGAACATATATTCTTCTCAGTACCACATTGCACCTACTCTAAAACTGACCACATAATTGGAAGTAAATCACTCCTCAGCAAATGCAAAAGAATGGAAATCTTAACAAACAGCCTCTCAGACCACAGAGCAATCAAATTAGAACTCAGGATTAAGAAACTAACTCAGAACCGCATAACATCATGGAAACTGAACAACTGGCTCTTGAATGTTGACTGGATAAACAATGAAATGAAGGCAAAAATAAAGATGTTCTTCAAAACCAGCGAGAACGAAGACACAATATACCAGAATCTCTGGGACACATTTAAAGCAGTGTCTAGAGGAAAATTTATAGCAATAAATGCCCACATGAGAAGCAAGGAAAGATCTAAAATAAACACCCTATCATCAAAATTGAAAGAACTAGAGGAGCAAGATCAAAAGAACTCAAAAGCTAGCAGAAGACAAGAAATAACTAAGATCAGAGCGGAACTGAAGGAGTTAGGGATACAAAAATCCCTTCAAAAAATCGATAAATCCAGGAGCTTGTTTTCTTAAAAGATCAACAAAATAGACAGACCACTAGCCAGATTAATAAAAAAGAAAAGAGAGAATAATCAAATAAATGCAATAAAAAACGATAAAGGGGATGTCACCACCAATTACACAGAAATACAAACTACCATCAGAGATTACTACAAACAACTCTATGCACATAAACCAGTAAACCTAGAAGAAATGGATAAATTCCTGGACACTTGCACACTCCCAAACCTAAACCAGGAAGAAGTCAAAACCTTCAATAGACCAATAACAAGGGTTGAAGTTGAGGCAGCAATTAATAGCCTACCAACCAAGAAAAGCCCAGATGCAGATGGGTTCATAGCCAATGTCTACCAGACATACAAAGAGAGCTGGTACCACTCCTTCTGAAACTATTCCAAACAATCCAAAAAGAGTGAATCCTTCAAAATCATTTTGTGAGACCAACATCATCCTGATAAGAAAACCTGGCAGAGACCCAACAAAAAAAGAAATTTCAGGCCAATATCCACGATGAACATAGATGCAAAAATCTTTAATAAAATACTGGCAAACCGAGTGCAACAGCACATCAAAAAGCTTATCCATCATTACCAAGTAGGCTTCATCCTGGGTATACAAGGCTGGTTCAACATTTGCAAGTCTATAAACATAATCCACCACATAAACAGAACCAAATAAAAAAACCACATGATTATCTCAATAGATGCAGAGAAGGCCTTCATCAAAATTCAGCAGCCCTTTATGCTAAACACTCTCAATATACTAGGTATCAATGGAACGTATCTCAAAATAATAAAAGCTATTTACAACAAACCCAAAGCCAATATCATACTGAATGGGCAAAAACTGGAAGCATTCCCTTTGAAATCTGGCACTAGGCAAGGATGCCCTCTCTCATCACTACTATTCAATATAGCATTGGAAGTTCTAGCCAGAGCAATCAGGCAAGAAAAAGAAATTAAAGGTATTCAATTAGGAAAGGAGGAAGTCAAATTGTCTCTATTTGCACATGACATGATTGTATATTTAGAAGATCCTATCATCTCAGCCCCAAATCTCCTTAAACTGATAAGCAACTTCAGCAAATTCTCAGGATACAAAATCAATGTGCGGAAATCACAAGCATTATTTCTATACACCAATAACAGACTAAAAGAGAGCCAAATCAAGAATGAACTCCCATTTACAATTGCTACACAGCGAATAAAATACCTAGGAATACTACTACCAAAGGATATAAAGGACTTCTTCAAGGAGAGCTATAAACCACTGATCAAAGAAATAAGAGAGGACACAAACAGATGTAAAAACATTCCATTCTCATGGTTAGGAAGAATCAATATTGTGAAAATGGCCATATTGCCCATAGTAATTTATAGATTCAATGCTATCCCCATTAAGCTACCTATGACCTCCTTCACAGAACTGGAAAAAAACACCTTAAACTTCATATGGAACCAAAAGAGAGCCCGCATAGCCAAGACAATCCTAAGCAAAAAGAACAAAGCTGGAGGCATCACGCTACCTGACTTCAAACTATACTACAAGGCTACAGTAATCAAAACAGCATGGTACTGGTACCAAAACAGAGATATAGACCAATGGAACAGAACAGAGGCCTCAGAGGCAATGCCACACATCTGCAACCATCTGATCTTTGACAAACCTGACAAAAACAAGCAAGGGGGAAAGGATTTCCTGTTTAATAAATGGAGTTGGGAAAACTGGCTAGCCATGTGCAGAAGGCAGAAACTGGACCCCTTCCTGACCCCTTACACTAAAATTAACTCCAGATGGATTAAATACTTAAACATAAGGCCTAACACCATAAAAACTCTAGAAGAAAACCTAGGCAAAACCATTCAGGACATAGGCATAGGCACAACTTAATGACTGAAACACCAATAGCATTCGCAACAAAAGCCAAAATAGACAAATGGGGTCTTATTAAACTCCAGAGCTTTTGTACAGCAAAAGAAACAATCATTAGAGTGAACTGGCAACCAACAGAATGGGAAAACGTTTTTGCAATCTACCCATCTGACAAAGGGCTAATATCTAGAATCTACAAAGAACTACAACAAATTTACAAGAATAAAACAAACAAACCCAAACAAAAGTGGACGAAAGTCATGAACAGACACTTTTCAAAAGAAGACATATATGAGGCCAACAAACGTATGAAAAAATGCTCATCATCACTGGTCATTAGAGAAATGCAAATCAAAACCACATTGAGATACCACCTCATGCCAGTTAGAATGGCGTTCATTAAAAAATCTGGAGACAATAGATGCTGGAGACAATGTGGAGAATTAGGAACAGTTTCACAGTTAGTGGGAGTGTAAATTAGTTCAACCATTGTGGAAGACGGTGTGGTGATTCCTCAAGGATCTAGAAATAGAAACTCAATTTGACCCAGCAATCCCATTACCTGGTATTTATCCAAAGCATTGTAAATCATACTATTACAAAGACACATGCACATGTATGTTCATTGCAGCACTGTTTACAATAGCAAAGATCTGGAACCAACCCAAATGCCCACTGATGATAGACTGAACAAGGAAAATGTGGCACATCACACCATGAAATACTATGCAGCAATAAAAAACGATGAGTTCATTTCCTTTATAGGGACATGGATGAATCTGGAAACCATCATTCTCAGCAAACTGACACAAGAACAGAAAATCAAACACCACACATTCTCACTTATAGGCGGATGTCGAACAATGAGAACACATGGACACAGGGAGAGGAGCATCACACACTAGGGTCTGTTGGGTGGGTATAGGGGAGGGACAGCAGGGGGTAGGGAGGTTGGGGAGAGATAGCATGAGGAGAAATGCCAGATATAGGTGATGGGGGATGGAGGCAGCAAACCACATTACCATGTATGTACCTATGCAACAATCCTGCAAGCTCTGCACATGTACCCCAGAAC
>NW_022437011.1:7331480-7339693 GCF_009761245.1 Sapajus apella | reverse complement strand
ATATAAGTTAAAAAGCCACTAACAAATTCTAAAAATAGAAAAAGCTTATAGAATAAAGATAGAAAGAATAAGGTTGTAAAATGTGTTTGTGTTTCAAGTTGTTATTACGAAAGAGTTAAAACACTAAAAAAGTTTACAAGCTGATAAAGTAAAAATGTTACAGTAAGCTAAGGTTAATTTATTATTGAAAAAAGAAAAACTTTAAAAAATAGATTCAGCATGGCATAAATGTACAGTGTTGATAAAGTCTACAGCAGTGTATATTACTGTGCTAGGTCTTCACATTCACTCACCACTCACTCACTGGCTCAGCCAGAGAAAATTCCAGTCCCGCAGCTCCATTCATGGTATGTGCTCTATACAACTGTACCCAGTTTTTATCTTTTATATATATATTTTTTTACTGTACCATTTTTATGTTTGGATATCTTGAGATACGCAAATGCTTACTGTTATGTTATGGTTGCCTGCAGTGTTCAGTACAGTAACATGCTATCCAGGTTTGTAGCCTCAGAGCAATAGGCTATACCATATAGACTATACCATATACCATATAGATGTACAGTAGGCTATACCATCTAGATTTATATAACTACACTCTATGATGTTCTTACAATGCTGAATCACCTACTGATGCATTTCTCAGAACATGCCCCATTGTCAAGTGATGCACGACTGTACATCAAAACATCATGTTGTTCACTGTAAATATGTACAGTTAAAGAAAGAACGAAGTTGGAGGACTGACATGACCCAACTTCAAGACTTACTATAAAGGTATAGTATTCAATTTAAGACAGTGTGATATTGGTGGAAGAACAGACAAATAGATCAATGGAACAGAAGAGAGAGCTCAGAATATGGACCATATAAATGTAGTTAACTGATCTCTGACAATATGAAAATATACATAATTAATGCATACAACCTTGATTGGCTTGAAGATAAGCATACACATGGGAAACCATCACCACAGTCAATGCCATAGACATATGTGTGGCCTCCAAAAGTTTCTTCCCACTCTTTTTATTTATTATTATTATTTATGATAAGAATACTTAAAATCTATACTCTTAGTAAACTTTTAAGTCTATAATACAGTATTGTTAACTATAGGCATGATATCTTCTTTTTTTTCTTTTGAGACAGAACCTTGCTGTGTCACCCAGGCTGGAGTGCGGTAGTGGTGTGATCTTGGCTCACTGCAACCTTTGCCTCACGGGTTCAAGATAGCCTCATGCCTCAGCCTCCCTTGTTGCTGGGATTACAGGATTGTGTCATTTTGCCTGGCTAATTTTTGTATTTTTAGTAGAGACAGGGTTTCCCCATGTTGTCCAGGCTAATCTCGAACTCCTGGCCTCAAGTGATCCACCCACCTTGGCCTCCCAAAGTGCTGGCATTACAGGCATGAGCCACTGCACCTAGTCATGATGTCTTTTAGTTTGTGTGTTTGGGCTATTGGTATTTAAAGTAATTGTTGATATAGTTGAATTAATATCTACCATTTTTTGTTAATGTTTTCTATTTAGTTTTTGTTCTTATTTGTCTTCCATTATTTTTCTACCATTTTTGGTTTTAATTGAGCATTTTATGTAATGCTACTTTTTTTTTTTTTTAGCATATCCATATGCTAAAAAGCATAAACTTTAAAATTTTTAAGTGGTTGGCCTATAGTTTGCAATACACATTTACAATGAATCCAAGTTCACTTTCAGATAATACTATATTGCTTCCCAGATAATGCTTGTACCTTATAATAATCGTATCCTCTCTCCCATTTCTTGCAGCATTGCTGTTATTCAGCTCACTTATGCGTAAGACGTAGTCACTGATAACATTGTTGCTATTACTATTTTGAACAAACTATTATTTGTTAGATCAATTAAGAATGAGAAAATAAGAGATTTTAATTTACCTTCAATTATTCTTTCTCTAATATTCTCTCTTTTTTAATGTAAATCTGAGTTTCTGGTGTTTATAATTTTGTTTGAAGGAGTTTTAGTATTTCTTACAAGGCAGGTGTACTGGTAACAAATTTTCTTAATTTTTATTTTTCTGAGAAAATATTTCTCCTTTACTTTTAAGGGATAATTTCACAGAATATGGAATTCTAGGTTAGTGAGTTTTATTTTTCTTAACATTTTAAATGTTTCACTCTATTATCTTCTTGCTTGAATGTTCTTTAAAGAGTCAGATATAATTCTTATCTTTGCTTCTCTATAGGTAAGAATTTTTTTCCTTTGGTTTCTTAAGAGTTTTTAAATCTTTGGTTTTCTGCAGTTTAAATTTTAGGCTCATGCTTGTAATCGCAGTACTTTGGGAGGCTGAAGTGGCAGGATTGCCTGAGCCCAGGAGTTTGATACTAGCCTGGGCAACATGGCGAAACTTTGTTTAACTTTTGTGTTTTTTTAAATCAAGACAGGCATGTACCTGTTGTCTCAGCTACTCAGGAGGCTGAGGTGGGAGATCGCTTGAGCCCAGGAGGTCGAGGCTACAGTGAGTGGTGACTGGGCCAATGTACTCCAGTCTAGCCTGGATGACAGACCCTCAAAAAAAAAAAAAGAAAGAAAAAGGAAAAAAGAACAGAAAAAAAAGTAACCTAAGTAAATGCCCAGGTGTAGTTTTTTTCTTTCTCGGGATTTGTCCAGCTTGGCGTTCTCTGTGGTTTGGTGTCTAACAGTAATTTTGGGGAAATTCTCAGTCATTATTGCTTCAAATATTGCTTCTGCTTCTGTCTCTCTTCTTCTGGTATCCTCATCACGTGTGTTACTACATCATTTGTAGTTGTCCCTCTGTTTTTTGATATTCTGTATTGTTTTTTTTCAGTCCTTTTTCTCTTTGATTTTCAGTTTTAAAATTTCTATTGACATGTCCTTAAAATCAAAGGTTCTTTCCTCAGCCATGTCCAGTCTGCACAAGAACCCATGGAAGGTATTCTTCATGTCTGTTAGAGTGGTTTTTATTTTATTTTTTATTATTTTTAGAGATAGGTTCTTGCTCTGTAGCCTAGGCTAGAGTGCAGTGGCACAGCCATAGCTCACTGCAGCTTCAAACTCCTGGGCTCAAGCAGTCCTCCTGCCTAGCCTCCTAAGTAGCTGGGATTACTGGCACACGACACCATTCCTGGCTAATTTTAAAAACATTTTTATAGAAATAAGATTTTACTGTGTTGCCCAGGCTGGTCTTGAACTCCTGGCTTCAAGCAATTCTCTCACTTTGGCATCCCAAAATGCTGGTATTACAGGTGTGAGCCCCTGTGCCTAGCCTGTTAGTTACCATGCTTTTTATTTCTAGCATTTCTGTTGGATTCTTTCTTAGAATTTCCATCTCTCTGCTTATGTTACTCCTCTGTTCTTGCATGCTGTCATTTTTTCCATTAGAACCCTTATCATGTAAATCATAGTTGTCTTAACTCTTGTCTGATAGTTCCAGCCATCCTGCCACACCTGACTTTGGTTCTGACACTGGTTCAGTCTCTTCAAATTGTGTTTGTGGCCTTTTGTATACCTTGCAATGTTTTTCTTAATAGCCACACCTGGATGAAGGGAAATGGGCATTTAGTTGTGTAGTGGTGAGGTGCTGGCTGGGGGGATGCTCTCTAGTCCTATAATCAGGTTGTGGTCTTTTAGTGAGCCTGTGCCCATGGACTGTGACTTTCACAGTGTTCCCCAGTATTCCCTGTCGCCCACCTTATGTGGGTCAGGATGGTTAGAGGTGGCCCGAGTTGTGTATTTCCTTCCCTCATATGGAAGGCCAGCGTGGGATGCAGTTGGATATTTCCTTTTCCCAGTTAGGTTGGACTCTGATACAACCTCGATAGGTTAAGCTCTGGTAAAACAGTTTTTCCTGCAGGCAAGCCTTATTAAGAAGGACAGAATTCCCTGGTGTATTTCAAAGCAGCTGCTTTCCCTGTCTTTCTGTTGTAAGCATGAGGGGATTTTTCTTCTGTCTTCACTGCGAGGACCTGGTAGGCTTCTAGAGATAAGACTCATAGAAGTGTGAGGGCCTGCCTATAACTGGGGACGCGTGGAATTTTTAACTCTGAGGCTTGTCCACGCTGAGCCTCTAGCAATTCATCAATTACAGTTAAGGTCATCTTGCTGCAATACTGGTTCCCACAGAGGTTTCTTTCTGCTCATGGGATTCTGCTCTGGTAAGTTGTAATTTTTTGTCTCTGCCTGTCTGATTGTCCAAATTTTGGGGCAGTTGTTTGCCCCAAGAAGCTTTCTTCTCTGATAGATCTGACAATTATTAATTTTTCAGTTTGTTTAGGTTTTTACTAGGACAGAGTGATACCTTCCAAACTCTTTACGTTGACACGTAAGGATCAGAAACTGGAAGACCGGTAATGGCCTTGTCATACTAAAATGGGTACGGTTTTAGGAAAACCAGGATGGTTGATAACTGTAATTGGGAGTAAAAAGATCCTGGATCCCGTCTGGGCTCAGGTGAATCCCCTGGGACATGGCATTCAGTGTGTTGGAGCCTTAGTTTCCTCTTGGCTGAAATGAGAGAGGGTTGACATTGGGCTTTCTTCTGTCTACTTTTAAGTCTGTAGGATCTGATTTTCTTATTCTGGGTATTCTTAAAGCAAGACATCTCTGGACTTAAACTAGTGGAGACTACTTGCTAGGAGAGAAGACCTACATTCTCTTGTTAAACATCCTTATCCTTGACTTGGACTAATCTTGGTTTGGAAGGCACAGTGACCCTTTGCTCTCACAGGGCCTCCCTGCTGTTTTCACCCATTACAACATTTGTCACACAGCAGGGAGCTCTTGACCTTAAATATCACCTATTTCAAAACAGAACAATATTGGTAGGTGTGGACTCAGGATGTTCTGCCCTTTTCGATTGAACTTGACTGAAAGGATCTGAAGTAGAAGTTGGAGTGGGGCAGGGGTGTGGTGTGAAGGCCTGGCCCAGGCTATTAGCCTCGGACACAATTCTTGCAGGTTTGCCTATGATTTATTTCTTTCCAAGATGCCTTTCAGTCTTGTACCTCCAATTATTTCATGATCCCTGATTTGCCCAGCAACATAATCAGAAACATTAAGTGCATCATTATCTTCCAAAGTCCACAGCAGAGAAATAGCTAAAACAATTTTTATGAAATTGTAATGTGCCCACTTGAACACAAACCCTAATTTCCTGAAGTCTAGCTCTAGTTTGAAGAATTGCCTGATTTTTAAAAGTTGAATTTTGCTGTCAGAGAGGCTGCCTATACTTACTGCCAGCATTGTTATTTGTCTTTATATATTTTAGTCTTAGCTCTTGAGTATAAAAAGCTCTCTCCTTCCTTCCCTTCCAAGAGTTGAGTTTCAACTGCGTGACTAGATTGTACAATTTTGCACAGGCTTAAGGCTTCGCAAGGAAATGGAACATGCTGCTGTTTCATTGTTTCATTGTTTCTTCTGGCAAATGACAGATTTTCCCAGTGGCAAATAGACATGGGGAGAGGTCAAACAATTCTGAAAAGCAGAAAGGGCCTTAAGAGGTCTTCTGCTCCAGCTCTTTGCTCCCTGGCAGAATTGTATTCAAACCATTCTAGGAAGGAGAGGGGGTGTCACGATGTTCCTTGGGAATCATTTCATTCCCAAGAATCTTGTGGAAGGTCTTTAATTGCAAGCCAAGTCATCCACAATTGCAGAGGACAACACTATGTAACAGCTATGGTTTTAAGTACTGAGATACAGCAGTAAGCAAGATAGGTGAATACATAAGAAAATCAGTAATACTATCAAGAGAATAAAAAGGGACATGTGGTAGAAAGGCCTAGGGATGCAGCGAGGGTGACACACCTTGAAAGGAAATGGGCCAGGAGAGGCTGTGTGAAGTGTGTGCTCATATTTAAGATGAAATCTGGATGACAGTCATTTAGATTCTATCCCATAGACAGCTGGGAATCAGCAAAGATTTCTCAAATGGATGAACACAGTATAATATAATCAATAATCCATGACCATACCTAGTTGAGCATATATGTCATATTTTTTAGAAGAAGCTCAGCCTGGCCAACATGCTGAAACTCCATCTCTATTAAAACACACACACACACATGCACACACACACACACACACACACACACACACACACACACACATTAGCTAGGTATGGTGGCAGACACTTGTAACCCCAGCTACTTGGGAGGCTGAGGCATGAGAATTGCTTGAACTTGGGAGGCAGAGATTGCAGTGAGCTGGGATCATGCCATTGCACTCCAGCTTGGGTGACAGAGCAAGCAAGACTCCATCTTTAAAAAAGGAACAACCTCTGTGAAGTAACTATTATTCCCATTTTACACATGAACACTAAGATTCAGAGGTTTCAGTGAACTTGTGCCAGAGGGGACCAACAGTCTCTTATACCTTTTGATGAGAAATGTGGAGACCCCTTTTCCTTTTCTCATTCCCTTCTGCTCCCCGAGGCCACAGAGGTAGTCCAAGGAACTGGCTCTTTCACACATGTTGTCTGTTTGACCTAAGGTCAGTCACCTCGGGAATGAATATGCCTATCTATAGATGGAAGAGGTGCCCTTGAGAGTCCTCACAGACTTCAGATATTTTGAGCATGGAATTCATCCTTACATAAACTCTTTTTAGGCCCAAGGGAAGCAAGGTGTGTGTGTGTGTTGGGAGGGGGGTCTTCTGGCTCTTTTTATGAGTTGAGGGATGGTAAAACAGGAATCCATTTCCTCTCCTGTGTCCTGGAGGGAGAACCACAGAGCACACTGGGGTCCTTGCCAGCCTACGTTGGGGGTGTTCAGCTGCTTTTGACTTCACATTCCATCCGGTCCTTGTAATAAATGGGTACACACATGTTTATCTCCCCCGTTTCCACCATCCTCACGATAGTGGGCTTAACACTGACCTATTAAGCTGTTTATTATAAGGTAAGGAATAAAAATAGTCTTTGTTAGTTTCTCAAAAAGTAGGTCAAAAATACCAAATCTGTTATCGTGTTATTTAATCTTAAGATATTAACTCCTATCTGTTCTGTAACCTCCCCTGCAGAGTTTGCAATGAGAGGGATGTTTTATAGTCTGAAATGTGAGTTGATGATCTCTGCCTCATTAAATTGGAATAGAACCCGTCATTTGTTCTTCTAATAGATGCTTAAACAACACGCCATATATTAACACTCTTTGTTACAGTTTCTGTTTGAGACAACTGAGCAGTCAGAAAGAAGCCAAGGTCTTGAACTCCCCTCGACCTTCCCCCAACCCAAATGCCCCAGCCATTTCTGGGACTGTTAACAATAGATGTGGAACCACTTACCGCTCCTCCACAGGACAATGGTTCTATTTTGTGTGTGCATGTGTTGAGGGGAGGTTGGTGATGACTCAAACAATTGTTTTGTGGTAAAATACATATAATAAAATATGTACCATCTTAGCCATTTTTAGGGATACAGTTCAGTGGGATTAAGTACATTTATTTTGTTGTGCAGCCATCACCACCATCTACTTACCTTTTCATCTCACGAACTCAAATTATGTACTCATTAAACATTAACTCATCCTTCCCTCCTCTCCCCCAGTTCCATCTTACTTTCTGTCTCTATGAATCTGACTACTTTAGGTACCTATTGGGAGTGGAATTTATTCTTCTCTCACTGGCTTATTTCACTCAGCATAATGTCTTCAAGGTTCATTCATGTCATAGCCTGTGTCAGAATTTCCTTCTTGTTTGGGCCGGGCGCAGTGGCTCACACCTGTAATCCCCGCACTTTGGGAGGCAGAGGTGGGCAGATCACTTGTGGTTGGGAGTTTGAGACCAGCCTGGCCAACATGGTGAAACTCCATCTCTACAAAAAATACAAAAAATAAGCCGGGCATGGTGGTACATGTCTGTAATCCCAGCTACTCGGGAGGCTGAGGCACGAGAATTGCTTGAACATGGGAGGCGGAGGTTACAGTGAGCTGAGATCGTGCCACTGCACTCCAGCCTGGGCGACAGAGTGAGACTCTGTCTCAAAAAAAAAAAAAAATTCCCTTCCTTTTTTAGGGCTGAGCAGCATTCTATTCAATGGATAGACTAGGTTTGTTTCTCCACCACTCAGAATACTTGGTTTGCATCCACCTTTTAGTTATTGTGAATAAATAAAACTTCTGTGAATGTGGGGTACAAGTATCTGAGTTCCTGTTTTCTCTCTTTTCTCTTTCTTTCTTTCTCTCTCCTTCCTTCCTTCCTTCTTTCCTTCCCTCCCCCCCC
>NW_022437011.1:7282422-7331380 GCF_009761245.1 Sapajus apella | reverse complement strand
CCTTCCTTCCTTCCTTCCTTCCTTCCTTCCTTCCTTCCTTCCTTCTTCTTCTTCTTCTTCTTCTTCTTCTTCTTCTTCTTCTTTCTTTCTTTCTTTCTTTCTTTCTTTCTTTCTTTCTTTCTCTCTCTCTCTCTCTCTCTCTTTCTTTCTTTCTTTCTTTCTTTCTTTCTTTCTTCATTCTTTCTCTTTCCTTTCCTTTCTTTCCCTCCTTTCCTTTCCCTTCCTCCTTCTCTCTTTCCCTCCTTCCCTCCTTTCTTCCTTTCTCCCTTGCTTCCTTCCTTTTCTTTCTCACTCTCTCTCTCCCTCCCTCCTTTCTTTCTTTCTTTCTTTCTTTCCTTTCTTTCTTTCTTTCCTCTTTCTTTTCTTTTCTTTTCTTTTTTTCTTTTCTTTCCCGTCTCACTCTGTCACCCAGGCTGGAATGCAGTGGCATCATTACAGCTCACTGCAACCTCTGCCTCCTGAGTTTAGATGTTTCTCCTGCCTCAGCCTCCCAAGTAGCTGGGACTACAAGTGCCTCCCACCATGCCGAGCTCATTTTTGTATTTTTAGTAGAGATGGGGTTTTGCCATGCTCGCTGGGCTGGGCTTGAACTCCTGGCCTCAAGTGATCCACCTGCCTCGGCCTCCCAAAGTGCTGGGATTATAGGCATGAGCCACTGGGCCAGGCCCTGAGTTCCTGATTTCAATTCTTTTGGTTATATACCCAGAAGTGGAATTGCTGGATTATATGGAAGTTCTATTTTTAATTTTTTGAAGGAAACACCATACTGTTTTCCATAGCAGCTCCACCATTTTATTGAATATATGTATAATTATTTTTATCATTTAAATTCTAATGATATATAATTCATTATACATTCAAATATTTTACAGAAAAATTTCCTTTACCTTAAAATATTCCTTTGCATCCTTGTCAGTAGATCTCCCTTTGGAGTCATCCTTGAATTGTCTTTTTTCCTCCATATCCAACTTTCAAAGCATGAAGGAATTCTGTCAGCTTGGTCTTCAAAATATATCCAGAATCCCATCAATTCTTACCGCTTCGACTTGCCTGACTTGTCAGTCTGCTCTCCCCAGAGCAGCTGGAACAGTCTTTCTAAAACCTGTCAGATCATATCATTCCTCTGCTTGAAATTCTCCTTAGGTTTTACCCATTTCATAAAACCAAAGGCCTTACCATGGCTGCATGGCCCATCCATCCCTGCACCTCCTAAACTTGCTTCCATCATCCCTGCCCCTCTGCCTGAACTCACTTCCATCATCCCTGCCCCTCCTCAACTCCCCTCCATCATACCTGCCCCTCCTCCTGAACTTGCCTCCATCATTCCTGCCCCTCCTCCTGAACTCACCTCCATCTTCCCTGCCCCTCCTCCTGAACTCACCTCCATCATCCCTGCCCATCCTGAATTCGCCTCCATCTTTCCTGCCCCTCCTCCTGAACTTGCCTCCATCATCCCTGCCCCTCCTCCTGAATTCGCCTCCATCATCCCTGCCCCTCATCCTGAACTCGCCTCCATCATCCCTGCCCCTCCTGAACGCACTTCCATCATCCCTGCCCCTCCTCCTGAACTCACCTCCATCATCCCTGCCCCTCCTCCTGCTCACCTCCATCATCCCTGCCCCTCCTCAACTCCCCTCCATCATCCCTGCCCCTCCTCTTGAACTCGCCTCCAACATCCCTGCCCCTCCTGAACTCACTTCCATCGTCCCTGCCTCTCCATCTGAACTCACCTCCATCGTCCCTGCCCCTCCTCAACTCTCCTCCTTCATCCCTGCCCCTCCTGAACTCACCTCCATCATCCCTGCTCGTCCTCCTGAACTTGCCTCCATCATCTCTGCCCCTCCTCAACTCTCCTCCATCATCCCTGCCCCTCTTCCTGAACTCATCTCCATCATCCCTGCCTCTCCTTCTGAACTTGCCTCCATCATTCCGGCCCCTCTGCCTGAACTCGCCTCCATCATTTCTGCTCCTCTTCCTGAACGCATCTTCATCATCCCTGCCCTCCTGAACTCACCTCCATCATCCCTGCCCCTCCTCCTGAACTGGTCTCCATCATCCCTGCCCCTCCTGAACTCTCTTTCATCATCCCTACCTCTCTTGAACTCACCTCACATTATCCCTGTCCCTCCTCCTGAACTCACCTTCCATCATCCCTGGTCTTCCTCCTGAACTTGCCTCCATCATCTCTGCCCCTCCTGAACTTGCCTCCCATCATCCCTGCCTCTCCTGCAGCAGCATTGGTATTCTGGCTGCTTCTGGAACACCCAGGTGTGTCCTTTCTCATCTTTGCACTAAATGTCTCCTCCCCCTGGGGCACCCTCACTTCCACCCTCTCCCCAATCCCAGCTGCATGGTGGGGTCCCTCCTTCCCTTCCTCTGCTCAAATATTACCTTCTCAAATAGATCTTTCCAGACCAACCTGTTTAAATGGTTAAACTAGCACCTTCCCCACTCGCTCCCACCCTCAAACCCTGCTCAATTTTCTTCACAGTCCTTAGCTCCTCCAGTCACATTTGCCTGTCTCCTGTCTCCACCACAAGGTAAGAGCCTTAAGACATATACCCTTGTCTGTTTCGTTCATTCTGTATCCTAGAACCCTAGCAAGGGCTGGTGTATCTAGGAATTCCTACCTAGTCCTTGAATGCATGTTCATACCTATATTTCATATAGTATAGTATATGCATGTTCATACCTACATTTCATATAGTGATAAACTTTTAAAAGACTCTGGAGTCAAATGTCCTAACTTCTAAAATGGGTTCCAGTTTAATGACTTTCAACATTTTGCTTAACCTAAGCCTCAATTTCCTCATGTGAAAAATGGGGATAAATAATAATACTTACCTCATAGAATTATAGCTGAGGATTCAATTAGATAATCTACGTAATGCGTTAGTCACTACATCTGAAAATGGTAAGTGATCAAAAAAAGTTAATTTTGTCATAATTGATGTTATTCTTTTGATTTCTGCATTTTTTACTTGATCTTGGTTCATGTGCACAATGGCAAATATCACTTTTTAGGGCTATATGATTTGCATTCTAATGATTTATGGCACCTGGCTTAGCCATCCCCCAGGTAGATGATTCTGAGCTTTTTTTCCTCTTTATAAATAGTGCTGTGACCAGCTCCTTTGTACACCCTGTCAATGTGTACTTTTTGTTCATCCTTGTTAAATATAAACTGTTTGGGATGTCGTCTTTTATTTGGCTTGCTGGATGTAAGACTTGGAGGTGGTCATGTGGCCTTTCTCCACTTGGCCCACACAGCACCCCCAGTCCACCTCCAATGATACCAGCTGGACACAGCACTCCTGCTTGTGGCTTTTCTGGTTGAAGTGGAGGCTGATGAAGGGCAGGAGTTTTTCTGTGAAGGAACATGACACAGAGGAAAGCGAACATGCTCTGTGGTTAGACAGACCTGGGGTAGAATAATGGTGCCGACGTTTCCTAGCTGTAGGATCTTAGTCAAGTACTTTAACCTCAACCTCAATTTCAACCTACCTGAAAGGGTTGCTGTGAGGACTGCAGATCCCGTTCAAAGCATGGTTAGTATATTGCCTGGCGCACGGGAGGTGCGTAGACAGTGTCTGCTGTCATTGTTGCTATTGTTCGTTGCTGGGAGGGGGTCTCTGCCCTACAGGACTCTGGTTAATTGGGGAGGGCGGGTAAAATGTTAAGGTTGAATGATAACATTGTCGCTCAGTCTCATGGAAATGCAGGTCTGTCTAGTGTCTTTGTGAGCTGGAAGATAGGTTTCAGCCCAGCAACTTCTCCTTCTAGAGGATGCTCTGACTTGGTTTAAACACCATCAGTGAATAAAGCTTTCTTTTCTATCTAGCCTAACCCTTCATTTCATGGTGTTTGTGGTGCCAGCACTGAGGCCGGTGCCATCAGGAGCTTTGCCTGAGATGACTGAGCGGGGTTGGTGTCTGGTATGAAAACACAGATCCTGGCAACTCCAGTGTGGCTGCTTCCCTTGTTAGAATAAACCTGCAAGTGTAACCCCAGAAGGACGATGCAAGTCTTTCTCCCCGTATTTTTCTCTTCTCTTTTTAAAAATGCCATTTATGTTAGAGCTGAGAGAACATTCAAAGTCTGAGTTAGAGGTTTCAAATGTGTGACACCTGGGGAAGGGGGCTGGTGGGACACTTGACTGCTCCAGGAAGAGGTGTGATTTGTAAATTTTGTTGAGGTCCGAGGTGAGAGGGAAGACCACAAACGTGAGAGAGAGGGAGAGAAGATAATTAAAATAACTGCAGAGATAGGATTATTTATAATGGTACAACAGAGAGAGTGAATTCAGAGATGGATCTGAGTTCTGAGATTACAAATAAGATATATATACATATCTCCCAATTGAAGCTGACTTAAGCTTCAATTGGGAGATATGTATTTATAAAAGGAAACTAAATGGAATGTGCTGACAAATGTACCTGGGTGCTCACCTTCCCTTCAGCTCTGCTTTTCTCTCTGTTGGCCTTGTTCAGCTTCTCCTCCAAGAATGACAGGATGGCCACCTTTGACTATCATCTTAGCATCATCAGTGAAAAGACACCTCCTCTTTCCCACTAATTCCAATGAAAGCCCTAGAATTGAGCCTCATTGGCATGGCTTGAGTCATGTGCCCATCCGGAACAAGTGTCTGTGGCCAGGAGAATCATATGTTTGTTGGGCAGGCTGGGGTTGTTTCTCCAGCTTGGGAGGCACCTGCCTTCCTGCGTCATATGGGCTGAGGGAGGGCAGGAGGGGCTCCTCATAGGAAAATCAGGGCATGTTTAGCAGAAGAAAAAGTAAAGAAAACTGGGCAGGCAAAAGCCTCAGGTCTCTGCTCCATTTATTTATTATGTGCTAATATTTACTCATCTGAACATTTTCCTTTGTGCAAATGAAAGGGTGCCCCATGAATGGCTTGTGTCAGGTGAATATACCCAGTCTTCGTAAGAATAAAATTATAATGTATCACCTTTTGTAATTTTCCTACAACCTTTGAACACACCACAAGTAGGAGGATTGCACATGACTATTGAATTTGAGTTCAATAGAAGATTTGTACCTCCTGAATTACACTTCCACACACAAGATAGGATACATTAACTTAATTACTGTTGGATTCAATAACATAGGCCATTGCCCTGGGAATTTATTTTGTGTTATACGCAGGGAGAGAAACCGGGCATCAATTTCTAAAGGCAGTCAATTTCCAATTATCCATGCTAATGGAAGAACGCAGCATGTGGAGACTCTAAATACAGTTTCTGTTTGGTTTAGGGAGTGGACATGAGTTTTTATTTTTCTACCTGAGTTATTTGTCTCGCTTGGGCTTAGGAAATATTAAAAAGAGTTTGTATTATCTGTATCTGTACTTTCTTCTTTTTCCCTTGGTTTACAAAATATGAAGTATATTTTATTATTTGGATTAAAATTTTTTTTTCATTTTGAACTAATTTTAGACTTGCATAGTAGTGCACAAATAGTATAGTTCCTTATATCCCTCACCCAGCTTAGCTTAATGTTAACATCAGATCTAACCAAAGCCAGAAACTAACGTTACACTATAAACTGTAGACTTTAATTTCACCTATTTTGACCCTTTTCTGTTCCATAATCCCACATTTAGTTGTTATTTCACTTTAGTCTCCTCCAATTTTTGACAGTTTCTCAGTTTTTCTTATTTTTTGTGATCTTGATAGTTTTGAAGAATACTGATCAGTTATTTTGTGGAATGCCTTCAGTCTGGGTTTGTCTGATGTTTTCTCATGCTTGGAATGAGGCTCAAGCCTGTAATCCCAGCACTTTGGGAGGCTGAGGCAGGTGGATCACGAGGTCAAGAGATCGAGACCATCCTGGTCAACATGGTGAAACCCCGTCTCTACCAAAAATACAAAAAATTAGCTGGGCATGGTGGTGCGTGCCTGTAATCCCAGCTACTCAGGAGGCTGAGGCAGGAGAATTGCCTGAACCCAGGAGGCGGAGGTTGCGGTGAGCCGAGATTGCACCATTGCACTCCAGCCTGGCTAACATGAGTGAAACTCCGTCTCAAAAAAAAAAAAAAGTAGTCTTTCTGCCTTAAATTGCTCTGTGCTCTGCTTATTCATACCTCCATACCCACTATTTTCTGACCCCATTGATCTTTTTACTGTCTCTGTGGATTTGCCATTTGTAGGGTATCATGTAGTTGAAATATCATGCAGTCTGTAGCCTTTTCAGCCTGGTTTCTCCAACTTAGTAATATGTGTTTAAGTTTCCTCCATGTCTGTTCATGGCTTGATAGTTCATTACTTTTCAGCACTGAATAATATTCCATTTTTTGGACATACCACAGTTCATTTATCTAGACCTTATTTTTTTGACAAATCCACATCCTTTTTGAGCATTTTCTAACTTTCTAGCACCACAAAGTGTTCAAGCTTTATCCCACATTTTTGCTGCTCTAGCACTAAAATCAATTACATTTCAAGGAACCTTGGTTCTTTTTATTGAATAGTGCTTAGAATAGAATAGTACTGTGAAACCAAGACCTAGGCACTACATATGCTCATTGATACTGGGTTGTGTTTGTTCTAGACCCTCTCCATAGAGCTAGGAAATATATGTATTGCACTAATCCTTACATTAATACCATCTATATTTCTTGCACTGTGGTTTGATGAAAGGAGTGGCCATGGTTGTAGAGATAAAAACTACGTATGGTCCCAATAACATGGGTTCCCTTACCCTAAGGCTAATTTAGGTACTGCCACAGCTGAATGTTCCACCTGCCAAAAACAGAGACCATTGCTGAGCCCTGTGTATCAGACCTCTTCCAACTTGGAATGGGCAGTGTTTCATTCTGACTGGGATTGACACATATTCAGGGGCCAGATTTGCCTTTCCTGCCCACAGTGTCTCAGCCAGCACCACAGTGTGAGAGACCAAATTGGTGTCTGATGTACTAACATGGAATACCACATTACATTGCCTTTTATGGAAGAAGGTATGGCAGAGAGCACATAACATGAGATCCACTGATCCTTTTAAAAACTGCCATCCGAGAGCTGCTGGCCTGGTTAAGGATTGAAACAGCCTCCTGAAGGTATAGTTGAGGTACTAGTTTACAGGTAATGTTATGCAAGGATGGGGCAACATCCTTTAGGCTAAATATACACCTTAAACCAATAGACATTAGATGGTGCTGTGTTCCAGTAGACAGAATACACGAGTCAGAGAATCAAGGGGTGGAAGAAAGAGCACCCCTGCTCATCCTCATACCCCTGCACCCTGGCAGCCAGCAGCCAATGCCATGGGGAAACAAAAGACCAGTCCCTCAAGGGGCACCAAGAAGGTGAACAAACTCTGTTCCTGAGTTCCTTGGGGACCAGACAGAGTGGCCTCTAGCAGAGACCACAGCTTTGCTTGGCTTTCTTCCCCTGAACTCGTCTGCTTCGCTTGCTCTCCTTCTTAGAGCATCTTCTCAATCAATCACTTCCTCAAGAATCCTTGTCTCAGGCTCTGCTTCTAGAGAGTCAACCTAAGATAGTGCTGATTGGTCATTTTTACTCAATTAATGTCATACTTCCCCAGCCCTTAAATATTCTCAAATAATAAGATTTCTAATGGCCATATGATGTTCTATTATATGAATATTATGTGGTTGTTCCTGAGTTTTCACTATTATAAATAATTCAGAGAAGAACATGATTGTTGCTGAGCTTTTGTAAATATTCTTAATTATCTTTTTAGGTTAAATTCCTATGGGTGAAGTTACAAAGTCATGGTTCACAAATATTTTATGGCTCTTAGCATAGATATCACGAACTTTGGCCTCCAAGTGGACTCTACCAGTTTATGAGTCAACAAAGAGAGCAACTTTTTTTTTCATTTTTGCCAACCCAGAGAATAATGATTTTTTAAAGTATTTGCAAATTTGATCAGTGACTGATTATCTTAATGCATTTTACTTTAGTTACTTGGCAGTTTGGCTATTTGTATTTCTTTGGTGAATTGTCTATTCAAGACTTTTGCCCATTTTCTTATTGATGTATTTTCCTCACAAATTTCTTTTTTTCTTTTCTTTTTTTTTTTTTTTTTTGAGACAGAGTCTCACTCTGTTGCCCAGGCTGGAGTGCAGTGATGTGATCTCAGCTCACTTCAACCCCCATCAATGGGTTTAAGCAGTTCTCCTGCCTCAGCCTCCCAAGTAGCTGGGACTACAGGCATTGGCTATTTTTTGCATTTTTAGTAGAGACAAGATTTCACTGTGTTGGCCAGGCTAATCTCAAACTCCTGAACTCATGTGGTCTGCCTGCCTTGGCCTCCCAAAGCGTTAGGATTACAGGCATGAGTCACTGCACCCTGGCCCCTCATTAATTTATTTGAGCCTTTTTGTAACTGGTTGAAAGTACAGGGAACTTTCCATTGTAGATGTAAAGAGCACCACACAGCTTTTCACAGAGTGCAATGACAGGGTAGAGGTACCATGACCCTGTCCCTTCATTTTACAAGAGAAGAAACTGAGTCCTAGGGGTATCCAGGAAAATCTGGCATTGATTGAGCCCAGGCCTCATGACTCCAACAGAGTTCTTGCTCCACTACCTTTGTCAGAAGTGAGGGCTAAGAGTTGACAGAATAACAGCCACTATTCCCAATCCAACACTAATTGTGCACTTAGTATGTGTCATCTTTGGTGCAAAGCACTCTATGTATATGATCTAATCTTCTCAAAACCCCGATAGATATGTGCTATTATAGCCGGGCGCGGTGGCTAATGCCTGTAATCCCAGCACTTTGGGAGGCCGAGGCGGGTGGATCACGAGGTCAAGAGATCGAGACCATCCTGGTCAACATGGTGAAACCCCGTCTCTACTAAAAATACAAAAAATTAGCTGGGCATGGTGGTGCGTGCCTGTAATCCCAGCTACTCAGGAGGCTGAGGCAGGAGAATTGCCTGAACCCAGGAGGCGGAGGTTGCGGTGAGCCAAGATTGTGCCATTGCCCTCCAGCCTGGGTAACAAGAGCGAAACTCTGTTTAAAAAAAAAAAAAAAAAGATATGTGCTATTATGACTAACACTTTACAAATAAGGAAACTGAGTCACATAGAGGGTGAAAAACTTGTAGAAATCATCCATTCTAGGAACACTTTGGAAGAAGGAAAAGAACATTCCCCACGAATGTGCTCTAACATAGTCATGGCTTGTGCCTGGTACAGTTCTTTTCCTCTTCCCTTTCCTCCTGCTAAAGTCATTCTGTGCACCCAATTCTGTAACTTGCTTTTCTTTCACTCTATGTTTCATGTTGCTCATGGATTTTATAGCCATCATTTTAATGCCCTGCATAATATTCCTTTGTTGAGCAGATGCTAAATTCTTGAATTTAGTATTCTCCCACTGAAGATGTTGGAAGAATTTCTGGGGACCCCTGCTGTCTCCCCTGCAATTCTCCCTGGCTTGCTAATTCCCTCTTCACTTCATGCCTTGAGTGAAATGATACAAATTTAACTTGCAAATTGCCTAAGGATGTCTTTCATAATTGGAGGCATCTGTAAATTATATGCAAATACGTGTGCAGCCAGGCAAATTCTTCCCAATGCTTTGACCTTAAGAAAAATCTAGTGGAGATGAGTGTGTAAGTGGTTAAAAATTTCTTCTCTGAGCCTCAGTTTCTCAGTCTATAAAGGGGTGTACTAACCTGCTTTTGTGGGCTGCATGTGTGAGATTTTAAGGAGAAATTGCATAGTATAGAATTATAAAATGCTGGTACCATTCCTTTTGAAACTATTCCAACAAAAGAAAAATAAGGACTCTTCCCTAACTCATTTTTGAGGCCAGCATCATCCTGATACCAAAACCTGGCAGACACACAACAACAACAACAAAAGAAAATTTCAGGCCAATATCCCTGGTGAACATCGACGTGAAAACCCTCAATAAAATACTGGCAAACCGAATCCAGCGGCACATAAAAAAGCTTATCCACCATGATCAAGTTGGCTTCATCCCTGGGATGCAAGGCTGGTTCAACAAACACAAATCAATAAATGTAATCCATCACATAAACAGAACCAATGACAAAAACCACATAATTATCTCAATAGATGCAGAAGAGGCCTTTGATAAAACTCAACACCCATTCATGCTAGAAACTCTCAATAAACTAGGTATTGATGGAACATATCTCAAAATAATAAGAGCTATTTATGACAAACCCACAGCCAATATCATACTGAATGGGCAAAAGCTGGAAGCATTCCATTTAAAAACCAGCACAAGACAAGGATGGCCTCCCTCACCACTCCTATTCAACATGGTATTGGAAGTTCTGACTAGGGCAATCAGGAGAGAGAAAGAAATAAACAGTATTCAAATAGGAAGACAGGAAGTCAAATTGTCTCTGCAGATGACATGATTGTATATTTAGAAAACCCGATTGTCTCTGCCCAAATCTTAAGTTGATAAGCACCTTCAGCAAAGTCTCAGCATACAAAATCAATGTGCAAAAATCACCAGCATTTCTATACACCAATAATAGAGAGACAGCCAAATCATGAGTGAGCTTCCATTTACAAGTGCTACAAAGAGAATAAAATACCTAGGAATATAACTTGCAAGGGATGTGAATGTCCTCTTCAAGGAGAACTGCAAACCATTGCTCAAGGAAATAAGAGAGGACACAAACAAATGGAAAGACATTCCATGCTCATGGTTAAGAATCAATATCATAAAAATGGCCATACTGCCCAAAGTAATTTATAGATTAAATGCTATCCCCATCAAGCTACCATTGACTTTTTTCACAGAATTAGAAAAAACTACTTTGGATTTCATACAGAACCAAAAAAGAGCCCAGTTAGCCAAGACAATCCTAAGCAAAAAGAACAAAGCTGTAGGTATCACACTACCTGACTTCAAACTATACTACAAGACTACAGTAACCAAAACAGCATGATACTGGTACTAAAACAGATATATAGAGCAATGGAATAGAACAAAGGCCTCAGAAATAATGCCACACATCTGCAACAATCTAATCTTTGACAAACCTGACAAAAACATGCAAGGGGGAAAAGATTCCCTATTTAATAAATTGTGTTGGGAAAACTGGCTAGCCATATGCAGAAAACTAAAACTGGACCCCTTCCTTACACCTTATACAAAAATTAACTCAAGATGGATTAAAGACTTATTATAAGACCTAAAACCGGCCGGGCGCGGTGGCTCAAGCCTGTAATCCCAGCACTTTGGGAGGCCGAGGCGGGTGGATCACGAGGTCAAGAGATCGAGACCATCCTGGTCAACATGGTGAAACCCCGTCTCTACTAAAACTACAAAAAATTAGCTGGGCATGGTGGCACGTGCCTGTAATCCCAGCTACTCAGGAGGCTGAGGCAGGAGAATTGCCTGAACCCAGGAGGAGGAGGTTGCGGTGAGCCGAGATCGTGCCATTGCACTCCAGCCTGGGTAACAAGAGCGAAACTCCGTCTAAAAAAAAAAAAAAAAAAAAAAAAAGACCTAAAACCATAAAAATCCTGGAAGAAAACCTAAGCAATATCATTTAGGACATAGGCATGGGCAAAGACTTCATAACTAAAACACTAAAAGCAATGGCAATAAAAGCCAAAATTGACAAATGGGACCTAATTAAAGAGCTTCTGCACAGCAAAAGAAATAATCATCAGAGTGAACAGGCAACCTACAGAATGGATGAAAATTTTTGCAATGTATTCTCACAAAGGGCTAATATCCAGAATCTACAAAGAACTTAAAAAATTTATAAGAAAAAAACAACCCCATCAAAAAATGGGCAAAGGATATGAGACACTTCTCAAAAGAAGACATTTATGTGGCCAATAAACATATGATAAAAAGCCAATCATCACTGGTCATTAGAAAAATGAAACTCAAAATCACAATGAGACAGCATCTCATGCCAGTTAGAGTGGTGATCATTAAAAAGTCAAGAAATAATAGATGCTGGCAAGGCTGTGGAGAAATAGGAATGATTTTACACTGCTGGTGGGAGTGTAAATTAGTTCAACCATTATGGAAAACAGTGTGGCGATTCCTCAAAGATCTAGAACCAGAAATGCCATTTGACCCAGCAATCCCATTACTGGGTATATACCCAAAGGATTATAAATCATTCTACTATAATGACACATGTACAGGTATGTTTATTGCAGCACTGTTCACAATAACAAAGACTTAAAACCAACCCAAATGCTGATTAATGATAGGCTGGATAAAGAAAATATGGCACATAAATACCATGGAACACTATGCAGCCATAAAAAAGGATGAGTTTATGTCCTTTGCAGGGACATGGTTGGAACTGGAAACCATCATTCTCAGCAAACTAACCCAAGAACAGAAAACCCAGCACCACATGTTTTCACTCATAAATGGGAGTTGAACAATGAGAACACATGGACGCAGAAAAGGGAACATCACACACTGGGACCTGTCGGGGGTTGGGGGGCTAGAGGAGGGATAGCATTAGGAGACATACCTAATATAGATGATGAGGTGATGGGTGCAGCAAACCACCATGGCATGTGTATACCTATGTAACATACCTGCACATTCTACACATGTATCTCAGAACTTGAAGTATAATAATAATGAAAAAGGAAGGAAATTAGTATTTCAAAGAGATATCTGCTCTCCCATGTTTATTGCAGCGCTATTCACAATGGCCAAGGTTTGGAAGCAACCTAAGTGTTCATCAACCCAAATGATAGACTGGATAAAGAAAATGTGGCACATATTCACCATGGAATACTATGCAGCCATAAAAAAGAATGAGTTCGTGTCCTTTGCAGGGACATAGATGAAGCTGGAAATCATCATTCTCAGCACACTAACACAAGAACAGAAAACCAAACACCACATGTTCTCACTCATAAGTGGGAGTTGAACAATGAGGACACATGGACACAAGGAGGGGAACATCACACACTGGGGCCTGTCGGGGGTGGGGAGCTAGGGGAGGGATAGCATTAGGAGAAATACCTCATGTAGATGATGGGTTCATGGGTGCAGCAAACCACCATGGCATATAGATACCTGTGTAACGAACCTACACATTCTGTACATGTACCCCAGAACTTAAAGTATATTTTTAAAAAATGACAGAACAGATTAAGTTTTATAAATGTAAAGCAGGCACAGATAATCAACATCAGCAAAGAAAAACAACACTACAAGGTAAAGATATTACAAAGAAATGTGTGCAAAACATTTAAAAGGCTGGATGAACTAGCCAAATCCTTAGAAAAACAAAAATTTCAAAACTGACAAAAGAAGAAATAGAAATCTGAGTGCTTCTATGACTATTAATAAAATTTAATCCATAATTAAAAATGTGCACCCCTGCACTCTATCACTTCATTACCAAAATCCAGACTCAGGTAGCTTATCAGGTGAATTTTACAAAACATTTAAGGGAAAAATAACATGATTTTAGGAAAACTCTTCCAGATTACTTAAAAAAATACTTTCTACCTCATTTAATGATGCTAGAATAACTCATAGCTGTAAAATTTTTAAACAAAATATCAGTCAATCAAATACAGCAACATGCAAGAAGGATAATACATTCTGATCACATTTATTCCAGGAATCCAAGGTTGATTTAACATTTGGAATTGATCAATTTATTTTACAACATTCACAAAATAAAAAAAATAAAATAATATGATTAGATTTATGGATGTAGTAAAAAGATTTAGTAAAATCCAACATCTACACATAATAAAAAGTCTTAGCAAAATAGAAATGGAAAGGAGCTGATGTGGTTTGGCTGTGTCCCCATCCAAATCTCATCTTGAGTTGTAACTGCCACAGTTCTGACATGTCATGGGAGGAACCTGGTGGGAGGTGATTAAATTATGGGGGTGGGTCTTTGCTGCTCTGTTCTTGTGATAGTGAATGAATCTCACAAGATCTGGTGGTTTCAAAAATGGGAGTTTCTCTCTACAAACTCTCTTTTTGCCTGCTGCCACCCACGTAGGATGAGACTTGCTCCTCCTTGCCTTCCACCATGATTGTGAGGCTTCCCCAGCCACGTGGAACTGTGAGTTCTCCATTAAACCTCTTTCCTTTGTAAATTTCCCAGTCTCAGTTATGTCTTTATCAGCAGCATGAGAACAGACTAAAGCAGAAGCTTTCTAAATAACACAAGGTATTTATATACTTACTGGTAAAATGTTGAAAACTTTTCCTCCAAGATTGAGAATGAGACAATTGTGCTTGCTATAACTACATCAATTTCATATTATACTAAAAGGTGTAGTCTATGTAATAGGGCAGGAAGAAATATAAATGTATAAGGACTGGAAAGGAAGAAGTAAAAATTTTCATTTTTTTGTAGTAGGTATAATTTTGTACATAGAAATCTCAGAAGAATCCACAAAAAGAATTAATAAATAAATTAGCAAGATTGTCATGTACAAGGTCAATATGCAAAAATCAATTGTATTTTCAAAATCAAGAAGAAAACAATTCAAAAATACAATTTAGAACAATATCATTAAGATCAAAGCTTAGTTTATGCCCTGCCTCCTGAGGGTAGGCCAAACTTAGTGACATATTTAAAGAATAGAGAGAAAGGTAAAAATAGTAACTTCACAGTGAAGAAGAAATCTGACAAGCACCACCTTAACCAAATGATAAAGGTTAACATTATCACTGATATCATATGGTTAGCTTGTACCCCCTAATATAATGTAACTTTACATCTGTATAATCTTTTAAATAAACCCGTATTACCAGTCCAATAATGAGGAAAACATCAGACAAATCCAGATTGGAAGACTTCTATGGGACACCTGATCAGTAATCTTCAAGATTGTAAATGTCACAAAAACAAAGAAAGTGTAAAGAAAGACACAGATTCCAGACGAAGGAGACACAACAACTAAGTGCGATGTGGTTTCTTGGATGTGTTCCTATAATAGAAAGAGGTCATGTACTGAAAAGAGTAGTGAAATCCAAGTAAAGCCTGGTGTTCAGTTAATACTAATGCAAGAAAACGTGGTACATACACACAATGGATAGTAAATAATGAGATCCTGTCATTTGCAATAACATGGGTGAAACTGGAGGTCATTATGTTAAATGAAATAAAGACACAGAAAGATGAAGTTTGTATGTTCTCATTCATTTGTGGGAACCAAAAATTAAAACAGTGGAGTTCATGGACATAAATAATAGAATAATGGTTACCAGAGACTGGGAACAGTAGTGGGGTGTGGGAGGTAAGTGGTGATGGTTAATGGGTACAAAAATATGGTTAGTTAGGATGAATAATATTAGTATTTATTAGCACAGCAGAGTCATTACAGCCAACACTATTTTATTGTACATTTAAAAATAACTAAAAGAGTATATAGAATGTTTGTAACAAAAATAAATCATAAATACTTGACTGATAAAAAATTATGAAATCCTATAAATTTAAGGGGTACCAAGTACAGTTTTATTACATATATATATCATGTAGTGTTGAAGTCTGAGCTTTTAGTGTAACCATCACCTGATTAGTGTATCTTGTACCCATTAAGTAATTTCTAATCCCTTACATTCCTCCTCCTACCCTTCTAAATCTCCAGTGACTATTGTTCCACACTCTATGTCCACGTGTACACATTGTTTCACTCCCAACCATAAATGAGAATATGGAGTTCTTGACTTTCTGTTTCTGAGTTGTTTCACTTAAGATCATGGCTTCCATTTCTATCCATGTTGCTTCAAAAGACATGATTTTATTCTTTTTTTGGCTGTATAGTATTCTATTGTGTGTGTGTGTGTGTGTGTGTGTGTGTGTGTGTATGCACCACATTTTCTTTAATCATCTGTTGATTCCATATCTTTGCTTGAATAGACATTTCTCCAAAGAAGGCCTACAAATGGCCAACAGATATATGAAAAGATGCTCAATGTCACTAGTTATCAAGGAAATGCAAATGAAAATCACAAGGAGATATCATCCCACACCTGTGAAAATGGCTATTATAAAAAAACAAAAAAGATAAGTGTTGGTGAGAATGTGGAGAAGCTGAAACCCCTGTACACTGTTGGTGGGAATGCAAAATGGTGTAGCCGCTACGGAAAACAGTATGGAAATTTCTCAGAAAAATAGAACCACCATATGATCCAGCAATTCCACTTCTGAGTATTTATCCAAAAGAATTGAAATCAGGACCTCAAATAGATATTAGCCTTCCTATGTTAACTGAAGCATTATCCACAAAATGTGGAAACAACCTAAATGTTCGTGGATAAGTAAATGGATAAAGAGAATGTGGTATATACATACAATGGAATATTATCCAGCCATTAAAAAGAAGGAAATCCTGCAATATGTGACAATATGGATGAACCTGGGGGATACTGAGCCAAGTGAAATAAGCCAGTCACAGAAATACAAATACTGCATGATTCTTCTTATATGAGGTATCTAAAATAGTCAGTCATTGAAGCTGAGAGTGGAATGGCAGTTGTGAAGGGGCAGGTAGAAGGGGGAGTTGGAAGTTGCTCATCAACAGGTGTAACATTTCAATTATGCAAGATGAATAAATTCTAGAAATCTGCTGTACAACATTGTGCCTATAAACGACAACATTTTAGTATCTTAACACTTGAAAATCCATTAAGGAAGTACATCTCATGTTGAGTTTTTAGCATAAATAATATAATAATACTGATGAATACTGATGCCTTTCCAGTGTTGTTCATTCCTGGGTGCTTGAGCCAGTTCAGTTTAGTGTGCAGAATCTTCCTGACCCACCGTATTCCATTTTGGAAATTTTGGTAGGCAATATCGAACGGAAGTATGGTTTTGGTTCAGGCTAGTTCAGTGGGTGGTTTTGGAACTCCGCTTGTGTTAGTTAATGCTGCAGTAAGATGAGGCTTCTCAGGGGGCACAGCAAATGAGTTGGTTCCTTTTCGTTGTGTTTCCCGGGCCCTTCTGGCTGTGTATGACTCCTCCAGCTCCAATTCTGCTCTCTGGTCTCCGTCCTGGCTTGAAAGCTGCTTGGGTGCTCATTCCTTAAGGAATTCCATTTGGCTCCTGGTCTTGGGATCCTCGCTGAGCTGGAGCCTCTTTCAGCACCCTCCTCCTGTGGGACACAGCCACACTGTTGACTCAGCAGTCAGCATCCTCTATTCCCCAAGGCGTGAGCCTGCAGCATACCCACACTGTGTGGTCCTTCTAAAGGCAGCCATCTGGCCCTGACCCTGAGAGGAGAGAGGAGGGCTCTGCCAGCCTACCCCAGAGACTTGTAGTGTGTTTGGAGCCTGATGCCAACGTGGGGATGCATTTCTCTTTGTAAATGAGTACAAAGCTAATGAGAAAAACAAAAAGAACCCAGATTGCTTTTCTGAGAGAGGAAAAGAAAATTGTCTTCAGGTCTCAGAGGGCTTGTTATTCAGCTAACAGAGATCAGGTGTCTACATATTTTCCATCAGACTATAAAATGCATAAGCCTTGGACATCAAGGGAAATGCCATGGATTCCATGGGAGGTGGCAGCAGTGTGCCTGAGTGCTGCAGTGTGTCATAGCGGGAGCTTTGACATCAGGTAGTGCCTAGCTCTTCTTCCACTTACTCACTGGGTGATCTGGGATTCAGGCTTTTCTTTTTAACAAGGGGCTTATCACGGTGCCTATTTCATGGGGGACTGTCAGGAGGATTACATCAGATAACACACAGGACCATGGCGTCTGACATGCCGTGAGTGCTCACGTGTGTCAGCCTGTGTTGTTAGTATTGTGGCCCTCATGATTTTTTCCTCTGTGGTCAGAACTTGGGCATCCTCTGCTCTGTGTCTGAGTAGGTGCTTTGCCATTAGACTTTTCTGGTGTTTATTTTTATTTGGTTGTGAGGTATTCATTTGCTTAAAATAAATTCTTCCTAAGGTGTGTCGTCACTACACCATGGCTCTGCATGGGGGGAAGAAAGCAAGAATGTATGCATGTGTGTGTGGGGGGATGGCTGTGAGGGATGCAGGGAGATGGAGTGAGACTGGCTCTGCCGAATACATTGATCAATAGGTGAAATCGACGTGTTCGCAAAAGCTACAGGCCCTGCTGGGTGAGCTGCTTTCAGTGACGTCAAGAAATGTGTCTATTTCATTACTCTTCTTCTTGGGATGAGGAATGATTCCAACGTCACCTTCAAACCACAGCAGAATAGCCTGGGAGTGGGAAGGTCATGTCATTCCCTCACTGTCCTGACTTTCTATCCAAGGGGTAAACCTTTGGGGGTTAAAATATTCAACATAAACCTTGGAGCTTCTTTGCTTCAAAGAAGGGAAGGAAACAAACGCATTATTGAGCTATGAGCATTTATTAATTCACTCAATATTTATTGTGTACTTAAGTCCCTTTTTTCAGCACTATGGGTTTAGCAGCAAATGAGACAGACTCAGACCCGGACCCCACCTTTGTGCCGCTGAATGTCAGGTGGGAGAATGACATCAAGCAATTGTGCCCTGTGATGAGCACAAAGTTGTAAGGGTCAGGGGTGCCTTTTCTGAGGACTTAGAGAAGCTGTGGCCAGAAGGGTAAGTGGGGCCGTCCAGGAGAAGGGGGACAGGGAGGAGAGCACCTTGGCAGGAGGAAGTCCTGCAGGAAAGGCCCTGAGTGGAGGGGGCAGGGTGCTGGTGGCCAGAGCAGGAGAGGCAGGAATGTCCAGGACAGAGGGAGCTAGAGGCTCCTGGGCTTAGCAGGATGCACGGGGAGTCATGGTGCAGTGCCTGGTCTTTGTCCTGAGGACCCAGGAAGGGAAGTAAGTAGAGCAAAGTGATCACATTTACCCTGGGAGAGGACCACTCTGGCTCCTGTGTGGATAATGAATGACCATGGGTGAGCTGAGAGAGGGAGACCCTTATAAGGCCTCTGTGATGTGTAGGTGACACGTAGTGGGAAGCAGACTCTAGAGGTACAGCAGTGAGGAGTGGGCGGAGCTGAGGGGAGTGAAAGGAGATTGACAGTTGAGTGAGTCACTGAAAGTGGGGGCTGAGAAGGAGGGCAGAGTGACACCAGGGTCTGGGTGGGGTGGGGAGTGGTTTCCCCAAGGTGGGGACACAGGAAAGAAGGTAGGTTTAACAGGGGGATGCAGCTCAAATGTTCAATTTTGGACACACTGAATTCTGAGCATACCAATGAGACAGCGAAATGGAGATGCATGTAGCAGGTAGATACATGAGTTTGCAGCTAAAAATAAATCTGGGTTGATGATAAGGTATTATAGGCACCTCTTTTATTGGATGGAGCCCAATGGGTGATTTGATTCTTGCCAGCATAGCGTCATGAACAGGGGATGGGGGTACACCTAAAGCTTTCTGCAAGTAGGTCCATCTTTCTCTCTGCGTGACCTTCAGCAATTCATCTAGCCTTTCTGCGCTCCCCTAGCCTCAGCATAAAATGGTGATAGTTATGTCTGCTTCTGACTACCAGTAGCACATGTTTGAGGATCCATTAAACTGAAAATAAAACACGTGGGGCTCATGGAAATAAGAACTATGTTAAAACAAGGAGTTATTATAGTTGTGCATAAGCCAATGAAAAGCAGAAATACAGCCCCAAGGCTCAGTATTGATTTTGGTCCCGGGTGCTTCCCATGGCTGAATAAATCTGCCATTTCTCCCCCCGAGTGCTGGCGGAGCTGATGGCAGGTCTCCAGCTCCCAGCCTCCTTGCCCTCGCTCCAAGGTTATGTCCTTCCTTGGCTCAGGCCAGCTCCAGCACGACCACACCTGCCTGTGCCCCTCTGGTCACCCTTCCCAGGCAGGGGATGGCTATGGGGAAGATTCCAGTTGTGAAGTTGGAGAATGGCTAACAGCAGATGCCCTCTGATTAAACTGGGGACAGGTCCCCGAGGAAAGTGGAACTTGGATCTGCAGAACAAGGGATTTAAGGACAGAGGAAATGGCCCTAGACAAGGCTTTCATACTTCAGGACGCATTAAGGGTTTATGGAACTTGCTTCATGTGTTGAACCACTGGCTAATATTTATTGAGGGCCCACTGAATGCCAGGTTCTGAGATTAGCCCGGGGATACAGGAGTAAAAAAAGACAGTGTTTGTGCTCTCAGAATTAATATTCAAATTGAGGAAGAGAGAGATAATAAAGGAATAAAATGCTCTTAAAGGAAGGACTGAGCAACCAGATACAACAAGAGAGAATACGGATGTGGCTGGGAGGGAAGTATCTATTTTAGTAGGTGTGGTCAGGGAAGGCTTCAGTGAGATGGTGACATTTGAGTGAGACCTGACAGCTATGAAGGAAGGGAGAGGGAAGAACAGGGAGAGAAGACTATGGGCAGGGGGCCTGGCCAGAAGGGAGGACCTGTGGGGCCTATGCTTGCTAAGTTTGCAGAACCATGAGAAGAAATGTGGCTGGAATCTAGGGAAAGAAGGGCAGAGGTAAGGGGCTAGATGGTGCAAAGCTTTGTGAGTCGTGGGAGGAAATGTGAATTTTTGTTTTGCTGTCATGGCAAGCTATTGAAAGGTTTTATGCAAGGGAGTGATTTCTGTTTTAGAAAGCTTGCTACATAGGTACAATGGAGTACTATTCGGCCATAAAAAGAATGAGATCCTGTCATTTGCAACAACATGGTTGGAACTGGAGATGATGATGTCAAGTGAAATAAGCCAGTTGTGGAATGACAGATATCACATGTTCTCATGTATTTGTGGGATCTAAAAATTAAAATAATTGAACTTATGGACACCGAGAGTAGAAGAATGGTTACCGGACGCTGGGAAGGGTAGTGGGGGGGTTGCAGGGAAGGTGAGGGTGGTTAATGGATCCAAATAAATAAAAAGAATTAATAAGACAGAGTATTCGATAGCACAACAGGGTGACTATGGTCAATAGGTTAATCACACATTTAAAAATAACCGGGCCAGGCACGGTGGCTCACGCCTGTAATCCCAGCACTTTGGGAGGCTGAGATGGGCAGTTCACGAGGTCAAGAGATTGAGACCATCCTGGCCAACACGGTGAAACCCCGTCTCTACTAAAAATACAAAAAAATTAGCCAAGCGTGGTAGCACGCACCTGTGGTCCCAGCTACTCGGGAGGCTGAGGTGGAAGAATTGCTTGAACCCTGGAGGCGGAGGCTGCAGTGAGCCAAGATTGTGCCACTGCACTCCAGCCTGGTGACAGAGCAAGACTCCATCTCAAAAAAAAAAAAAAATAAAAATAACTGAAGGAATGTAATTGGATAGTTTGTAACACAAAGGATAAATGCTTGAGGAGATGGATACCCAATTCTACATGATGTGATGCTTATGCATCAAACATCTCATGCACCCTGTAAATACAAACACCTACTATGTACCCACACAAATTTTAAGAAGAGAAGATTCTCTTGAAAAAAAGGTTGCTCTCACCTTAGGGGAATAATGAGTTGCAAGGGAAAGGAGAGAATCAAGGAAACCAGCCAAGAAGGACTGCAGTTCTCTGCGTGAGAAGTGATGGTCTTGTGAACTCAGGAGTGTCCGTGGAAGTGGGTGGCTTCAGCGGGTGTTTGAAAGTGGAATGGACCCCCCTTCCTGATGGATGGGAGGTGAGGGGCGAGGAGATGGACGAACTAGAGATGACTTGTGGGATTCTGGCTTAAGCAGCCATATGGTTGAGCATACATTCACTGTAACAGAGATGAACGGAGAACACAGATGCATGGAGGAAATCCAGACTTCTGTTTTGGCCTGGTCACAGGTCTGACGTGTCTGTGGGGCATTGAGGAGAGGTAAAGTATGAAGCTGGAGGTATAGTCAGAAGTCATTGGAATTTCCAGGCTGGAAGTGTACCTGGAGGGTCTCAGCATAGGACTGCACTCGGGCAGGGTTTTGGGGGAAGAGCAGAGGGCTGGATCTGAGCCCCGAGAAGCCCTGGAATATCATCAGGAATGACGGTGGTGGGTGGGTGGTTGGGGGCGGGGACAGAAAAGCCAGCAGGGCTGGAGCCACAGGAGACAAAGGAAACTGGTCAGAGGCCACCATATTGGGGAGGATCGAGGGTACCCACTCCGTCTGGTGACTTGGAGGAGGCTGCTGATGGTGACAAGTCATTTCAGTTAGTGAGGACGAAAGGCAGATTGGAGTGGGTTGAAGAATGAGTTGGAGGTGAGGAGGCAAAAGTGACATTTAGGGACAACTCCTTGGAGAAATTTTGCTGTTACACTGGGCAGATAAATGGGGAAATGCTGCTTACTTGGGTTTCTATGAACATAAGAAACAGTCTCTTCATCGTTTCTAAACCTCTCTCCCACTCTGATGCACCCACCCACAGCATTCCATGATAAAATAAACCGTGGATGATGTGCAGTCCCCAACATAGTAGCTGTGACTCCACTCCTTTTTCTCCCTTTTGAGAAAGTTTCTAGGAATGCAAATCAGTCAGAGTAAGGCTGGGATAACCACAGATCTGCTGACTTCCACACATTCAACTATTCCATGTAACCAAATTATTTGTAGCAGAACATACTATTGACCACACCTTACATTGTTGTTGGCATGCTGGCTGAGATGTGTTGTTGTTCCAGACATGGCTGGCTGGCATTCATTCATTAAATCATTCATTCATTTATCAACTACTTTTTGAGCATTAACAGCATGTCAAGAGCTTGTACTATGGGCACTGGGAGAAGTGGTGAACAAGACAAACACAGTCTCTGCCCTCAGGAGCTCCAGTCAGGTGGGGAGGCAGACGTGGAGTAAGTGATGTCAAGTGAGCTAACAGCCAGAGAAGTGCTGTGTTCTCAAAGACAGCATCGCTGCAGGTGCTGGCCTGGTCCACAGGCAGAGCAAGAGCCTCTCTGAAGAAGTCAGGATGAATAAGCAGAGAGAAGAACTAATGAGACTTATGCTGGGGCTGGGTGTGGACAGCAGCCCAGGGAGAAGTGAATGCCCAGGGATGGAGGGAGCCTATTTCCACTGGGGTCAGGGCCAGCCCATCCAGAAGGTCAGGGAAGGAGGAGAGTGAGGGGTGAGAGGCAGGGGCCAGATGTGCAGGGCCTGGGGGCTCCAGCCAGGAGATTGATGTTTATCAGGAAAGCATTGTGAAGAATTTTGTGTTAAGGGGAGAGGGGTGATGGGATGGTCAGACTTTTTCTCCAAGAGCACTCAGGTGTCTGGGGAACGGGGTGTAGTTGGACAGAGAAAGGTGACAGGACAGTGTCACCTGTATACAGGCGGGGGAAGGCATTAAGTCCCTTCCAGCACTATTTCATCAAACCTTGCTGGGTATTTGGAAAGGGGCTGGGGGCTGGGGCAGAACCAGCCTGTTGCTTCTCAGTGTCCTGTCCCTGTAGCCTGATCTGTTTTTCTTCTCTCCCCTCCCTCCCATCTAGGGGAACCCAACAGGTCAGTTGGCGCCGGTTCTCAAGGGCCAGGACAGGAGCAGACACCACGGGATACCCACAGGGTCAACACAGGGACACAGGATGTAGAACTAACAGCCACGGAAGCTAGAGGGGCCGTCTTAAGGGACTGACAGTGGTAAGCATGGAGTGCAGAGATGCAGGTGCGTGCATGACTTGGGATGGGCAGTGCAGAAATTCACTTATCCAGGGAATGGCAGGACAGTGATTCTCAAACTTTGCTGTGCATAAAAAACGCCTGGGGAGCTCATTGAAAGTGCAGACTTGGAGGCCTTCCTAAGGAATGCTGACTCAGCAAGTGGGGCTGGCAGGGCAGGAATCTTCATTTTTAAGCAGCTTTTTCCTCTCTCCACCCAGGTGATTTTGATCTAGATAGCCCAACGGCCTTCCTTTTGAGAATGCCTCCATGCTGCCCCGCGTCTTGGCCTTATATCCTCAGTCCCCTCTTCTGTCTCGCACCAGCGTGAGCCTGAAAGCTGATTTCAGCCCTGCGTGAAGATGCGAATGACCACGTTCCGGGCTGGGGGCGGCCGGGCTGTCGGGCAGGCAGCGCGCGGCCGCCAGGGGGCGCCAGAGCCCTGGCTCGTGCGCTCGGGCTCCTCCGCCCGCGGACGCCGCGCCCGAGCCAGCGAGCGAGGTAGCGAGCGGAGCAGAGCGCTGCGGGCTCACAAAGCGGCCGGACGCGCGGCGGCGGCGGGTGGCAGGAGCGCAGGGGCGCGAGCCGGCGATCAGCCTTCCCGGCGACGGTGCCGCGGGAGCTCGAGCAACTCGGACGCGGGGACCTGGGCCGGCCCCCAAGGTACGTGCCCAGTGCTACCCCGCGCCCCAACTTGGAGTAGTTGGGACCTCCCCGCGGCCGCCTGGGGGGCCGGCAGGGTCAGGGCCCGGGGTTGCCTCCGCGCGCCCCTCTTGCCACCGAGGCCGCAGGGCGCGCGAGGGAGGCTTTCCCTTAGCTGTGGCCGGGGACCCCCAGCTGCAGGCAGCTCCCACCCCGCTTGCCGGAGCTCGGGTGCTGCTGGAACCCTGTTCTCCCCTCCCCTGCTCCAAAGCCCTGTGCACCGTCCTTGGGAGTGCGGCGTGCGGACCCGGGCTCCTAGCTTCTGGGGAGGGGTACCAAGCCCCTGACAGGAGGGCGGCATCTGTGGGGCACTCGGAGAATAGGCGAGAGGGGTCCCCGTAGTTGGACGGCAGCCTCCGATTCGTGACGCAGCCTCCAGGTTCGTAGCTGAGTCCCCCATTCGTGAGAGGGGTCCCTGGGTCTAGACGCGCGACAGGGGCCCCAGGTGCGCGAGCGCTGGCCGTCCCCGCCGCGGAGTCCCTGCCTCCTCGCTGGGCCGGGCTGGGGCGCTGGGACGCCCGGGTGCCCGGGGCTCGCGGCCGCCCGCCATCCCCGCTCACAGCCCCGCGCTCCCTGCCCCGCAGATGCCTGCGATCGCGGTGTTGGCGGCGGCCGCCGCGGCGTGGTGCTTCCTTCAAGTCGAGAGCCGGCACCTGGACGCGGGCCCCAACCACGGCAATTTCCTAGACAATGACCAGTGGCTGAGCACCGTCTCCCAGTACGACCGGGACAAGTACTGGAACCGCTTTCGAGACGTGAGTACCGGCGCCACCCGGCCCTGGGTGGGGGGGGCGCGGAGCTTCTCGGAGAGGGCACCCCTGAAGCGGGGTTGGGGGGGCAGGTGCGCATCTCCCGCGGGGGCTGGTCGGTCCCTGCTTCCTGGGCACTGTCTTGCCTGAAAGGAACTTTAAAGAACTTCGAAGGCTCCATGCGCTTGCCTGGTACCTGTGGTCCAGGTGTGTGTATTTGTAGGACTGGGGGAGGTGACTGCACTAAAATACGGCACAGATCACCAGCAGCTGGGGAGAAAGAGGTTCCCTGCGCTTTCGACTTCTCCTAACCGTGGTGGTAGACTTTGCTTAGCTCGCGAGAAGACCTCCTGGGGCAGCGGTTACTTGGACCATCCCTAGGATGTGTCAGGAGAGTCCCTGCTGGAGAGGTTAGGTCTGGGAGTCCCAGCTGTCTATGGGGGAGTCAGGTGTTGTGTGTGTGTGTGTGTGGGGGGGGGGTGGTTTATGGCAATGGGCCTGATAAAATACAGGGGAGGTGGGGTGGTTTGACCCTCGGAGTCTTGAAACAGGAACAGCTAGCCCGTGCAGTTGATCCCCTGCCCTGAAAGGGACCCTGGATGGCAGAGCATTGCTCCTCCTAGGGAGCCCTGCGGGTGGAGAAAGCTGCTCCCGGACACCCAGAAGCACACTTGTGGCCGGTTTCTGCCCCAAGGCTGGCTGCCATTCCCCAGGTGTGCCCCAGGGATGTGGGGCAAGAGGCATCTGGTGCAGTCTTTCCAGCAGATGGCATCTCCTCTGTTCTGTGGGAGCGGCTGCCAGCTCCTTCAAGGACTGCCCCAGCTGGCCAGGGCCATGCCCTTCCAGGGGACTTGGAAGTACCATATTTTATGGTACTTAATGTTAGGAATTCCTGTTTCTGAGAAGCCTTAAATATTGTAAAGGTGCCCAAGGAATAAGAGTAAAAAGAGAAAAGCTTTAATGTTCAAATGCAGTTTCTTTGTTTCTGATCAATTTTAGGTGTTAAACTAATATTTTTAGCAGCATATGTATTTTTAAAAATGGTAATTTGACCCATGCCACAGACCCCCTTGTTAATATCGCAGGGCATAGTTTACAGAGAATTTGAGGTGGGGTATGTGTGGAGGTCAGCTTCCTCCACTGGACTTCTCTGAGTCCTGCACCCAGTATCTGCAGGCCTTGCAGGGAGAGGGGATTTGATAAATTGAATGAATCCCAGATGTTTCTATGCACCTTCTAAAGAGCACCCTTTCCAGATCCTGATCCAGAGGAGATGCACTCAGAGCCTTGTGTGGGGGCTTATCACTCTCCTCTCTGTTCCTCCTTTTCTTCTTTCTAGTTGAGGTTGGGCTGCTTTTCTTGGAAGGGGGATTTCAAACACATTCAGTGAATAGCCACAGTTATTTGGGGCCTTTTATCAAAACTGTAATTTCATTAAAAGTTTTTAATTGGTACATAGTAACTGTTGGGGTCTTACTTTTGCAGTAGATAGCTCCCCCCACTCTCCTCCCTTACCCCAGTGAGATTCCTGCCACTCATTGCCCCGTTCCTGACCTGCTCCGTTAACTGCTCAGATCTGAGAATCCTGCATTGATAACCTTTGCCTATGACTGAAAAAGATGTCCAAACCATGAAGGATTCACCTGGGGCAGAGATAATTTTGCTTTTTGTTTTGTTTTTACTTTTCTATGGTTCCATTTTGGATAAAGTTGAGGAGAAGGGCAGATGCTCAACTCTGCTAAAGGTGGAAGAATTGAGCCAGGATTAGAAGTGAAGAGCCAGCTCTGCAGATGCCTTGGTGCTCCTGGCAGCTGGATTGGGATGAAAACACTTGCGCTTGTTGGGTCTTTGGGTTGTGGAAAGGTTTACTGTGCTTCCAAAGCTGTTCAAGATTTTCTAGTCTCAGTGTATTATAAGCATGATATTCTGGATTCCTGCTTAGCTTTAAATTTTTAAAAATTGGGCTTCTCTTCATTTCTCATAATTCTTATGGATGATGGTGACATTTTTAGATCTTTGCATCAGTGTATTTCCATACCTGACTGAGGATGAAGCTCACCGGAAGTGCTTGTTAAATCACAGCATCTAGGATCCTCCCCTGGAGAAGTACTCTTTAGATTTCTGGGGTGAGTGCTGGGAATTCATATTTTAAACACACATACTAGGTTATTCTTATAATGTTTAGGAAATACTGCCTTTAGATAGTGTAAAAATGTCCAAGACACAGCAAAAAGAAAAGCTTTGATGTCCAAATGCACTATTTTGTTGTTTTTGTTTTTGGAGCAGCTTTAGATGTTAGACTAATATTTTTAGCAGCATATATTTTAAAAAATGATAATGCAGCATACCACTAAAACATCTAAAAATGTTCAAAAAAAATCCCCAACATTTTCAAGTGTCATCCATTTTATATGCTTTATGGAGTCACCTGTCACTAACAGTGGCTCAGACATAATTTAATATCATTAACCTCTTTAAAGTGTTGTGAAACGCAGACCAGACACTCTTAGGGCAAGTCCTTGGAATAGTCACAAAGCCTGAGCCTGGAAACAGGTAGTTAGAAGTTGCTTTCTGTAGAAACTCACTATTCAGTGGACAATCAATGAAGCCTCAGCTCGTCTTGCAGTTGCTCAGCCAGCCTGATCATTTTCGCTGAGCTAAGCCTTGCTTGAGATTGACAAAGCCCCAGTTTCTTTGCTATTTCTTTAGTTGTTTCGTTGAAGCTACTGATAACTTTGAAAGGCTGTATCCCACAATTATCGTTTTGATGATTGTCAGTTTTTGAAACTCATTGTGAAAGAAAACTTCTTGCCTTCTGACTTGTCTTTTTGTTGGACTTGGGGGAGGGATATTCAGATGTGATTTTTGAACCTGGGAAACTGAAAGGTAAGGGCTATTGTTAGAGAGTTGATTGTAGCCCTTGGGTGTTGTTGCAGGGTCAACTTTGAAATGAATATGACAGTCGGGTGTGTGCTCCATCTTCCTTGACTCTTGGGTATGCTGTGACATTGCTAGAGGGGACTTGGCAACCTCTACTTACCATTTTGGAAAGTGTCCTATTGCTCTAGGTGTGTAAATACCTACTACCCCCTTATTTTTAGAAGTAAAGCTTTTAGAATAACTCCATGGCTTATTCCCTGGAGTTACAGATCCAGGAAAAATAGAACAACATTCAGATAATTGCCCGTAAATGTATTTGTGGTCTATTAGTTTCATCATTATTCTTTTATAAACACTAGCAACTGGGAAGTTTTAGTCAGATGGAGGCCTGGACTTTTGTACACATACAATGTTACAGAGGCGATGAAGAAGCAGATGTTTGTATTAAGTTTTACAATAATTCTCCATCTTTAGCTGACATGCATTTAACTCCTTCATGGTTTGAGGTTGAGGAATCAAGATGCCACAACTGTTCTCCTAATTTGTCTGAATCTGATTTGATGTTGGCTTTCCATAAACATTACTGTAGGAAGTTTTCCTTTTTCCATCAGTACATTCATTCATTCCAACAAATATTTGCCTACCGTCAGCTTGGCATTGGGTTATAAGAGTGAACAAGATAAATAAATGTAATCTCTTCTTTCATGTAACCTCTTGTTTGCTAGAGGAAATCTTTAACTTATGCTGTCATAGACTTCTTATTCTGTTTTAACAATTTTTTTTCTATGAACATAATACAGTCTGGTTGTAACTGAAAGATTAAAACATTGCAGAAATAGGTAATAGCTAACATTTATGGAGCACTGAGTGTGCCAGACAGTGTTTAAGGTAATTTCCATATATTATCTCACTTAATATTCACACAATCCTATGAGAGAAGTACTTTTACGATCATCTCCTATTTTCTTGGAGGTTAAGTCTCTTGATAAAAATTACAGAGCTGAGATGTTGAGGAGCTGGGGCTGGAACCACACCATCTCACTCTAGGCTCTCACTGTACCACAGCCAATCAGGAGCTGAGTGGATTTGGGGTGCAAGCTTCTGCTGATAGCACATTGCAACTTTTTCCTGCTTTATGAATGAGGGCAATCCATGAATAACCTTAGGTTAAGACAAAGTGGGATGGGAAGTCAGGTGGACATAGTGTATTGTTGGGGTCATGTCAAGGCTTATCGTCTCATAATGAGCTTCTGATTTGATTAAAATAATATTGTTGCTTACACCAAACATGACATTTTCTTTCTTTTGCACACATGAAACTAGCCCTGACATTTAACTTTAGGATAATTACCTTTAGCAGGCCCGAAGAATCAGAAGTGTTGCCTTGGCTGGCATTTATCTTACTGTGGAGTGACCTGAGTGTGTAATTCTAATAAGAGCACAAGGACCAGCTTCTGTTCTTTTTCATTCTGGCACATGCTCTGTGGGATTTGGTGGTCTCTGTAGCAGAACTGGGGTGGCAGTGAGCATCTGATCTGCTCATTTGATCTTAACATATCAGCTATAATGAGTTTCAAGGGCAAGTGGAGCCTATTGATAAAATAGTGGCTGGCTTAGTCAGTGGGACTGGTGACAAAAGGTGGTATGGCTTAGTGGATCAGTCATTAATCTGTCACCACGGAAACTTGGCCTGTAATTGAGAGTAGCAGAAAATCATTTTGATTAAACAGGTTCGAGGAGGCTTAAATGAGTTTGTGATCCTGACTCTCTTTAATGAACCCACTATCTTAAATCCCCTGTACTAGCTGACCATTGATAGAAATAATTATTTCACAGAATCATTATAAAGGGACAGTTTAAAAGTTGATAGGCCTGAGAGCCTTCTTGACTTCTCTGTCCTTACCTTCGGTGTGCCCTTGCCAGAGAAAAGCTAGGTCTTCTTAGATGGCAGAGCTCCTTGCCCTGGTTGACCTTCCCAGGCCTCTCCATGGTACTTCAATAGAACCATACCGCTGGGACGATAAGTGCTCTCCTATATTCTGATGAGGCCAGTTTCAAAACTAAGAAGTGACTCCAAATGGATAATGGACCCATAATACTTGCCTAGAGGAGTGGAACCTCATCATTCACTCAACCACTTCATGTTCCTTGAGGAGGCAAAGTAATGTTAGTAATTAAATGGTATATCATCACTTCTTATTGATTTACTCAGTATAATGTTTCAAACCAAACACAATATCTAAACACAAATACATTCAAGATGACTAATTTTACTTTTCCTGTGGTGGGGCGACTGCCCGTATTCCTTGGAAAATTCGTAACACCCAGACTTATACTAGGCCTTCTCTCTACAGGTGAGATAATTACAAACAAAAGAAATTTCCCGTAAGAGATTAAATAATTCACTTAAGGTTACAAGTATTTGTCCATCACATTTCATTCAGCATGAGACGCCTCCAGTGGTAAGATGCACCATTTTAATGAACTGTCAAGGGGGAAGAGAGTGCCCAGTTGAAAAGTTTAGTAGACCTCGGCATAAAGCTGGAATTCCAAAGGGCTACACCCTCTGTGTAGAGGTAAACAAGAAACAAACTCACCCCGAAGGGGAGGGGCCGCAGCAAGGCAACTTGCCTGTCTCTACCTTGCATTGGTAGGTGGAGAGAAAGGATACGCTCCAAGCAACTGAGCAGGCTGGCACTCTCGCAGGTTTCTGGTCTAAATGCACACTACTATTGTGCCTTTCCCCCATAAAAAAACTTATACACAGTTCATTTAACTTAAATCAATCTCAGATTATCATCTCTGAGCCTCTGACTTGTCATTTGTTAGGAAGTAATAATAATATTCTCTTGGTGAAACTCTAGATTGCAAGTGACTGAAATATGGTCCAGACTGGCTTAAGTGAAAGAGAAAACATATTCACTTGTATATAAAAATTCTAATAAGCCGTGGTTTAATGTAAGGCTGGATCCAGGGGCTCAAGTTACATGGTAGGACTAGGAGGGGTTTGTGTGTGTCTCATTCTGCCTTCCTGCTCCCCATCTTTGGGCTTCGTTTCTCCTATGTTGGTTTTGTGCTCAGGCTGTTTAGTTCCATGTAGTGGCTCATAGCAACTGCAAATCTGCATCATCATAGAGTTTTCATGTTCTCAATAGTGCCAACAAAAGTCCCAGAACTGAGACTTACCAGATTTCCCTGCATTAGGCACCCATTCCTCCACGAATTACTTTGGCTAAGTTAGTAGAATATGCTGATTGTCTGGGCCTGGGTTATATGCTCAGGGCTGGGGCCTAGGACTAAAGGGGTGGAGGAGGTTTCATTGGATCCCACTGTTGATGGATGGGAGAAGGGTAGTTTTTCAAGGGGAAATGGTTGCCTGATGGGCACTTGTCAACAGATGTCCACTGTATTGCCCAAGCTTATGGATTTAGCATGAAGAGTAAATTGGTTAATGCAGGTGAACTCTTAGCACAGTGTCTGGCATCATAAATAGTAAGTAGAGGCTATTCTTTTTATTAATTGTAACAACTCCTATAGCACTTTTAGGTAGCATCCCTTGATTTATAGTTGTATATATCTATATTTTAACTTATTTAATAGTTGGATGCCTGCTGAAGAACCTAAGTCTTGTCATGCCTCACACGCAGCAGGTGGCTGATAAGCATTTTGTTGGCTTGAATTGCCTCCTGAGCAAACCTCTTGGATGAACCTGAGGAAGGAAAGCTTTTAGGAGCGTACTAGGCACATGTGTTTATAGTCTTTGAGAGGTGGAAATTCTGGGGGTCACACATATTGAAAAACTTTTTTTTAGTCTAACTCCTATCTCTAAGCTGGGACCTTGCCACTTTGCAATTCTTTTTAAGCTACACCATCGTATATAGCTCGGTGTCCTCGAGACCTTTACCACAGAGCCCCACTCAGAAAGCTGCTCATTGAATGTTGGAACGAATGAGTGGTTGAGTGTACTGTCCCAGACCAGAACTTTCCACATTTCTGGCAAGGGGAGAGGGCTGTCATTGCAGAGTGAGTCATACTAGCTTTGAATGTGTATGTCTCACTCTATTAGTAATTGACAATGATGATGGATACTAACAAAGGCAGTGCTGTTGAGAGGCAGAGGGAACCCAGCAGGAAAATGCAACCCCCCTCGCAATTCCAGCACAATCTCTGATTCCGTGAAAAGCTCTTTGAGACTGAGTCATGTCATGGTGTAAATGCCCACTCTTAACCTGAGATCACATTCCAGTCTTACCAAAGCTAAGCTTAAGTCTTTGGCTAGAGCGTCAGTTTCCTCTTCTGTAAAACAGGAATGGCGATACTTGCATTGTGGGGCTTGTTGGGAGGACTGAGTAAGCACGTGGCACAAAATAGGTGCTTGTGATCTTTGAGTGGCTGGTGTATCTATTTTAATTCGTGTGTTCTGTAGTTATTTAATTTAAGGGAGCTTCTCTTCTGCCTTATGAGTGTGAGTTGTTGGCACTCAGCTATAGATGCTGCTTTCTGTCTCTTAGAAACATGTTGGGGGAGTTTGTTCCATGATCCTGAGCCTGTCTTCACTGCATTTCTTGCCAGCCTGGAAGGCTGCGTGAGGTTCCATATGGCCCGTTCTTTGTTATTTTCCAGTTGTAGCTCTTGGCACAGAAGACTTTGCCATCATATTTCACGTTCTTGCTGGAATCCCCTCCCCCAAACTGGCAACTCTCATCATGAAGTATCTGGGATGGGGTTTGTGCACAACTGTGCCTGAAATCCCACTTATGTGAAGGATGCCCCTGGGAGCCCCGTGATGCAACTAAGCACTATTTGGTGTCACTTTAATGTTAAGCTCTGATTCAGTTGCCTCCAGCCCATCTCAAGGGGTAGAGACCTCATCTTGTCCTGCAGATGGTCCCAGGCAGGCTTTAGGGGCAGCAGGGGAGGGAGTCCATTTTGAGACAAATGATCCAACCAGCCTCTGTATTACCACGGTGTTCTCAGCACCCTCTGTACACCTGGTGCCCATAATTTGGTCTTGATTTTGCATCATGTTGGCATCACTATGCTTGGGGAAGTTCTTGCAGGGGCTAGCACATGCTTCTTGGCATTCAGGCAGTCCCCAAGTGCCAGATTTGGCTTTAGAACCAAAGGAGAATACTAGTAGGATTGGCCAGACCTTTGATCTTTATCTCCAAAGACCCAGTTCTTCAGTTCCAGATCATTTACAGGTCATCAGAGAACCTATTATTCACTATAGCCCAAGCAGGTTGGCTGTGGCTTAGGAGATACCCAGCAGTAACAAATAGTTAATGCAGGTAGGGTAACTTGTTTGCACATAAGATGTTCTTCAAATGCCAGCTATGTGCCAGGCCTCTGCTAGGCGCTGGGTGAAGAAGATAGACAGGTTTATACCTTCCTGGGGTTTATGGTCTAGTGTGGTAGACAAATAATCACAAAATAATCGTTTAGGTTCCTTTGAGAAAAGCGCTACCAGGCGGAGGCACTGATGCTCTCAGAACATGTCATGGGAAGGGGGAGGAGGAACTCATTAACCATTTTGGATGGGAACTGCTTCCCTGGGAAGGGCATTGAAGCTGAGCCCTGCAGGACGACGGCAGTGAACCACGTGAGGAGAGGCTGTGGAGAGATTGGGTTTGAGGATCTTGAAGTGGGAAAGACCTTGATGTGTTTCTACCAGATGTGTTTGCCCTAGGGTTCCCTGAAGTAGCAAGCTCTCTCCTAGTGTATTTAAAAGCACACTTCCACATTTTCAACTTAACACACATTTGGGGGCAGGGGAATGAGTCAACTGCAAAAGGTGAGGCACACAGATGGCCCAGGTACTTGGGAAGATGGCCTGTAATCTTTCCCCCAATCTTTGTGGCTCTCTGTGTCATCTTCTGCAGCCATCTCTATTGTGTAAACATCCCTCACCCTGGTCTCCACTCAATCCTTCTCACTCTGGTGTCCGTGGTCTGGAGTTTTCCCTTCCCTCTGTGGGCAAATGTCTTGGGCTTTAGCACTCCGACAGTTCCCACTGCTGTTTAGAAATAAGAACATCAAAGTGTTTCTTGGACAGAATGGTGACCTGTGAAGTTTATTTTTTAAAAATGAGACTAGTATACATGGGGCCGCTCCTTCCCCTTTTCGTCTTACCTCCTCCCCTTCCACTGTTGCTTTGAGGCTAAAGATGAAAAGCAAGACTTTCACGCTCAGGAATCAGCTTAGCGGCAGAGACAGACATGCATGCAGTTACTTCAGCGCCACATGGGGAGTGCTGGATAGCATGTGCACCTTCTAGCCCTTGGGTCTGAGTCCGCCAACCGTTCCTGTGACAGACACGAGGATAATAGTTTATTTTTGGGGAGATGAAAGATGCATTCACAGACTGGTGTTGTGAATTACTGGGGATTCCTTTAGGAGGGTAATGCTAAGATCCAAGTTAACTTGATTGAATAGCTTTCCTCATGGTTTTATGAAAATATACCCCCCAGAGACCCTCTCACTTGATCCTTTAAAACTAACTTTTCTCTGGGGCAAGGGAGGAAGGGAGGACATACTATACAAGCATTTGTAATGATTCCCAAACCCTTCCTGTGTGATCTGGGACACATCACACTACAGAGGGTACCATCAACATTCCCCAGAAGCATTATGAGGTGGGTGAGCAGTCATTTATGCGAAGTCCACCAGCGCCTGTGATTGGAGCAGGGAAGCGGAACTTACTGCAGGTGTTCCAGGCAATCTTTGTGCAAATAAAACACGGAGAAAACAAACGTGCAGAGAGCAGAGGCCTCCGTTTTCTATTTCAGCTGTACTAATTCTGTCCCACTGTGCAGATAGAGTCACACTCTGACTCAGCTCTGAGAGGCCTGACCAAGGCAAAAAGAAAAGATACCCAGAGTGGCATTCTCAGACTAACATCTTTACAGTCTTGAGAAATCACTGTCACGGTTTATTTAAAATGCAGATTTCATCCTCCTAGTCCCGAGTAGTCTTTAGAAGGTCAAAGGTGGCTGCAGATTTCATCCTCCTAGTCCCGAGTAGTCTTTAGAAGGTCAAAGGTGGCACCCAGGAACCTGCATTTTAAATGAGCAGTCCAGGTGATTTCTTTTTTTTTTTTTTTTTTTTTTTTGAAACAGTCTTGCTTTGTCGCCTAGAGTGGAGTGCAGTGGTGCCATTTCAGCTAACTGCAACCTCCGCCGCCTGGGTTCAAGTAATTCTTTTGCTTTAGCCTCCTGAGTAGTTGAGACTGCATGCATATGTCACCACACCCAGCTAATTTTTGTATTTTTAGTAGAAATAGGGTTTTACCACATTGACCAGGCTGGTCTCAAACTCCTGACCTCAAGTGATCCGCACCCCTTGGCCTTTCAAAGTGCTGGGATTACAGGCTCGATCCACTAAGCCTAGCCCAGTCTAGGTGATTATGATGTAGGTAGTTCTCAGACTATATTTTTAGGAAAATCCTAGAGAATTCTTACTTATCCCAAATAGTCAACACCATTTAGCTGCAATGAATAATAACATTTTAGACAAAATGAGCATTTTATCTTGAAGACTTGCAATAAATTAATATGAGTGCAGTATTTTCCCCTTATGCCAAGAGGGCTACCATTCACATCAGAAAAAAACGATCTTGTTTTCCAATCTGTGACTCTACAAAGGTCTCAGCAACAGCTATTGTCATGAGGTATTCCTGGAATGGAGTAACATTTGGGTCTTGATTGGCTGCCAGGGCCTAGGGATGCTTGCACACTTGAGCACAGTAGAATTGATGTGGGACCTTCTACATGACAAAATTCCAGGGGATCACCTCAGCAAATCTGTCTCCAAAGGCCTGATTCTAGCCAACTCTGTCCTGACTTTGTATCTTCTCTAATAGAACTGCTATGTTTTCTGCACAGATGAAATGAGGGAAATTGACTCTGGCATTGGCTTTAGTTTATAGTGAAAAGAGTATTGAATCTGAAGCGGTGTTAAGGGTATGTAACAGACAAGGAATGGTGGATGTAATACAGACTGTGTTTACTCCTGGGCGCTGAGATGCAGATACTGATAGTCGAAACCCCAGAGGGAGTCTGAGACATAGGGACTGGACGGTGACATTGCCTGATGCTCTTTTTGATATAGTCAATTCTTTTCTTGATTGACCAGACTTTTTTGTTTTTTGTTTTTTTTTGAAAGATCAGAAGGTACCTACCCTCCTGCCACCTCCTTCCACCAAAGGAGTCATCAAAGTTTAGAAAATTTATGAGCATCAACCAGACTTGGCAGTATTCTTCATTCTGAAGTCATTCTGTACCTACCGAACAAACTCTCAAATGTTCCTTACGCCAGCTGGTTGAATTTCCTTTAATTAATGGTAAATTAATGGCACCTAAAATTGATAAAAAAAAATATTGCCAAGAGGGAGAAATAGTTAAGTCTATTGGCCAGACTTATTGACTATTTGGGGTCTTTCCATTGTTCCATTGTTAGGGGAACATGGGGAATTTCTGGGTCTTTCCATGCTCATTGGACATGATGATTCCCTTGTGACTTCTGTGGGCGTGGTTGGCTGGTATCAGTACTTTCATCTGGCCAAGCCCTTACTTCCTATCTGAGTCAGCCAGCCTGGTCGTGGCTCTGGACCTGGTCTGGAGCCTTTGTCCAGCCACCTGGAATGAGGCCTGCATCACTTCCAGTGAACAAAAAAGTCAAATGCTATCCATGATAAAGATAAAAATAATGTTGTATTCACTGTTGTTAGAGAAATTGTGAGATTTTTACATGCCAGAATTGTTGGTTTAAAAATTCCTACTTCAGAAAGACCTTTCATGTGTGTTTTGGAATATTTTGCTTCTTTCCATGGCCGTCTGGTCCTAGATCTTTGCCTTTTTAGAAACCAGATCCTGTTGTACTGATTCAGTAGGTTTTGTTTGTTCATGCATTCATACCAAAGATACTGACCAGGCTACCATGTACCAGGCACTGTGCTATGCACTTAGGATGTAGCAGAGGGGAAACAAACATTCCTGTCCCCTGAACAGGTTGCAGGCTTTCTATTTGAGACAAAGTGAAGAGAAAGAGGTGCTTAGAGGTCAGGGAATCCTGCTGGAGATTTTTCTGCAAAGAAAAGGGCCTACTCTGCAAATGGCCCTGAGCAGTTCTGCTCAGCTGGGCCTCCAGAGGCCTTCATTGTCCTTCTTGTGATCCAGGGCCACATCTCTGAATCTTTCTGGTGGTCGGGTCACTTCAGCTTGCCTCAAGTCTTCTGGAAAACATTAGGCAACCTCCGTTATTTTGCCCAATTTTGTGGGTGCAGACACTGCCAATAGGCAAACAGGAAGGTGCTGGCCTGTGCAATCAAGGTGGAGAGTTCAGACACGACAGAACTTGTGTGTGCATAAATGCTGAAGTGTGGCGAGTTTAGCCTTGTCAGGGCTCTTGGTCAAGGGCTGTAGTGCATGGAGAGGTAATTATGGAAAACACGCCCTGTCTTTAGCAGCCCTGGATTGGTAGGGAGTGTGTTTCATTGGAGCATAGCATGCAGAGCTCAAAAGATGCACATTATAAATGTCCCACTTGATGCAGTTTCTCAAAATGAACACACCCAAACAACCAGACCAGGAGACAGAATATTACCAGCATCTGTGACGACCATCTCATGCTCCAGCAGTCACCGACTTCTAACATCATAGATGTGTTTTGCCCATTTTCTTACTTGTATGAATGGAATGAGTATGTACTTTTAAATGTCTGGCTTCTTTTTTTGACATTAAATTTTTTATGCTGTGTGTGTGTGTGTGTGTGTGTGTGTGTGTGTGTGTGTGTTTATTTTCATTACGGTATAAATATTCCACGATTTATTTACTTGTCCTATTGTTGAGGCGTAATTAGTTTCCAGTTTTTGGTTATTACATAATAGCACTCTCTGAGGCATGCCTTTTGGCGAACCTACATACACATTTTTCTCAGGTACACACCTAGGTATGGGAATCCACTGGTCACCATAAGAAAGGTGAGTATTTAACTTAAAGAGATGCAATTAACTAGTTTTCCAAACTGGTTGTGCCAACTACTCTTTCATTCATATACAAAGGTTCACTGGGAGCAACATTTTTTGTTTTACTGATTGAGAAATTAAAAATAGAAATCCTATAATCTAACTCATACATCCAATTCAACAAAACTGTATCAATTATGTGTCAGAACAGACATTTGCCTACCCTCATGAAAGTTATGTTCCAGTTGAGGGAGGAAAGCAACACAGTTAAAGATACAATGGTTGGTTTTAAGTACTAGGGACAAAGATACCTTAGTATAGAGGGAATATAGAAAGGATATATTTATGCTCTAACGGTGGGTCTTCCATTATTCTTTTGACTTGACGTTGCTCTTTTCCCAATTTAAAGAAAAAGATATTTTTAAAAAAAAAAGAAGTTAGACGATACAGAAAAATGGAATAAGTTACTTCCCTCTGAAATACACTCACATTGAACACTTTTTGGAAAGGGTCTATTTGCCTCCAGTAGACTTTTGAATACTAAAGTTTTTATTTTCATGGTTGATATCATGCTGTTTATATGATTTGGGGCTGTCTTTTCTCATATAACAAAGCATAAACATTTTAGTGTGGTGCTATTCTTTGTAAATGACATTTTAATGGTGTATTTGAGTCCAGTGAGAGTATATGCCACAGTATACAAAACTAAGGTATCTATCTGATGGGAGGCAACTGGCCGTTTCTTTTTTTTCCTTATTCTAAATAATTGTGTGATGAATATTTTTGGTCATATGAGTCTTTCTACATTTACAACTATTTTCCTTTTGATATATATCCAAAAGTAGCAATGCTCAGTGTGCCATCACATGTATTTTAAAAGCCGTTAATGTATGTTATCACCTGGTACTGATTCTACCTCTGGAATTGTAGAATATGTGTTTTACTGCAACCTTGCCAGCTATGGGTATCAGTGAATATTGGTAAAGAAGAAGAATTTGATGGAAACATGGCATGCCAGGTTATGTGCAAGTACTAAATCAGCACAGGTAAAGTGAGGCATGATCATCAGAGTCCCGATTGGGAGGAAAGTTTTTTGGCTCCCACTTCAATTTGGTCAGGGAAACAGATGTGAGAGCCCACAGCTCACCCAGAGCCAGGGAGCAGAAGGTGCTGCCCTTCCTCATGCTTGTGCCTGGCCTTGGGAATGCTTTGCAGAGCCTATTCTCCGAAGAGCCCTTTGAACTGGTTGTGGGGATATTAACGAATCCCAGCCTTGTTCCTAATTAAGAGCAGGAGCAGATGCTCCAAGCTGGATTTTAAGTGAGATTGCCGCTGACCGATGCCCTGCTGCTGGTGCAATGTATGGCTGTTTTAATGCCCTGTGGTGGAGGAGGGAGAGAAGATCATTAAAACCCAAGTCCATTCCCACCACAGCGGTAAAGTGGTTTTTCCTGTCGAATACAGACAAGGCTTGGGCCTACATCTCAGCCTTCATTTGTGTTCAAGACATTTACTTGATTTTCATTACCCAGTATTTCCTCCTACCGCAGGCTTGCCTGGTGCACTCACCTCAGAGAGCAGGCAGGGAGAAGGGCTTCCCCAGATGCTGTCTCAGCATCATGAATGAGACAGAAAACACAACAGTCCTCACAGTCTGTGTTAGCTCTTTGGGAGCTCTCTGCCAGCCTAGAACAGTGATTCCCAGCCACAAGATTTTCCCCCTAGAAGACTTTTGGCCCTGTCTGGAGACATTTTTGGTGCCATACTAGGTGGAGTGTGTGCTACTGGCATCTAGTGAGTAAAAGCCACGGGTGCTAAACAGCCTACAGTGAACTGGGTGGCCTCCCTCAAACCCCCCAAATAATTGTCACTAAGGTCAAGGTTGAGAAAGACTGGCTTAGAGATACGGTTGCTCCTTTTATTATAATTTTTTAATATGAGATATGGCTGGGGGGATGAAAGGTAAGAGTGCCGTTCATTTGAGAAATACATGTGCCAGGTACTCTCCTAGGTTTTGGGACACAGTTCTGACAAAACAGTTAATGTTTCCTGCCCTTGTGGAGCTTACATTCTAGGGCATAGGGCTCTTCTTGGTTGTGACATTTGAATTTTCCAGAGCCAAGGGAAGGGAGGGCTGACTGAAAAAATACATTACTTTTTTTTTTTTGTCTTATTTTTTGAGATGCAGTCTTGCTCTTGGTGCCCAGGCTGAAGAGCAATGGCGTGATCTTGCCTCACTGCAACCTCTGCCTCCCAGATTCCAGTGATCCTCCTGCCCCAGCCTCCAAGTAGCTGGGATTACAGGTACCCACCACTATGTCCAACTAATTTTTATATTTTTAGTGGAGACGGAGTTTCACCATGTTAGTCAGACTGGTCTTGAACTCCTAACTTCAGGCAATCTGCCTGCCTTGGCCTCCCAAAATGCTGGGATTACAGGTGGAAGTCACCAAGCCTGGCCTAAGTACATTACTTTTTATATCAAGGAAGTTTGATAGATTATTACATTCAATCAGGCATAATAAAGACCATGATTTTTATTGTTTTTGCCAAGATAAATGACCACTGGGAGATGTTGTTTATTTACCTATGCATTACAGTAAATTGGTTGCACCGTAAATCAGAGAGCCTGCTTGATTTTGCTACCCTGAGGAGTGGGAAAATGCAGCATAACAATATTTCTGTTCCCCAAGAGAACTACCAGTCTCCAGATGGACAGGCTGAATATTCTCCCTTAATTCTTGTTTCTCCGCACATCGTGGGTAGTGTCGGTGATTTCCAACAAGATGAACTTTGTTCACAGCTTGCTTCTTTCTCATCTGCTGCATGGCAGATTTCAATGGAGCATCTTCTCTTTCCCTGTATAATTCTAGTATCTCTGCCTTGGGGTGGGAAAGGGGACATGATCCATAACAAAGTGATCAAGCCCACCAGCCTCTGAGAGGATGTCTGATCATGTCTTTACTTCTGATCAAGTCATCTGTGAGTCCACATCAAGTCCATAGGATAGTGGAGGTGGAGAGGTAATGCCTCTGCTCTATTTGGGTTTTTCTATAGCTGCTGCTCATGGATGTGAAGTTTTAGTCCAGAATTATGGGGTGTACCATGTGGCCCATTCCCATGACTGGCAGAGAGAGTTCCCCTTGGCATTTTCTGCAGCTTCCCCTTCCTTCCCCCATTCTTTATTCTGTATCCCTCCCTAAATCCTCCCAATTTCCATCCCTGACATCCAGCATGGGTTGCTATCTCTGTCCTGGCTGGTCACTTGCCAGGTGAAGATCAGATGTCTTAGGGATGGGTAGGAGTATGGGAGAAAAGGTCTTTTGGGTCCAGTCTGAAGGGCCCCTTTCCTTTTAAATATTAACTTCCTGCCAATGTAACTGCTGAGCAATTCTTTTTTTTTCTTTTTTTACCTATGTGTCAATTGGCAACTCCTGAGCAATTCTAAGCTAAAGTGTATTTTTCTCCTTTCCCACCTTGAGTTAAAGTCCAAAGTCCCACTGAGCTCTTTGGCATACTTTAGGTGGCCTGGAAGACAGAGAAGAAAACCTATAATGTCATAGCCCGCTCCCTTATCACAGCTTGGCAGGACCCCATCCTTTGAGGTGCTCACACAGACCTGTCGCTGATGTTGCTACTGTGTGACTTGTCATCCAACAAGGGACCTTGACACTCCAGCAAATCTTCTGGAGTAACTTTTTAAGATACTTAAGTTATAGTTTTAAATTTTTACTCTCTCTTCCATTCCCTTCCCCACTGCAGAGTTAGTGTTTATGTAAAATCTACATAAGACTGAGCAGCAGAGTGATTGAGCTTCTGCAGAAAGAACACGGATGTTGATTCCTAGGCAAGAAATGCAGTTTGTGTTATACTGGACAAGGGAAACAGATAATCATTTTCTTCCCATGTTTTTGATCAAGTAAAATTTTAAGTTTGAGAGATGTTAGTTTGTCTTAATTACTAAATACTTGTGTGATAGGCATGGTACCAGACTCTGTGGTATGAAACTGAAGATTTAGTAATCTTGGCTCTGAGGAGCTGAGGCTGTACTTGGATAAACAGGTAAATAATTATAATACAAGGTGACATGAGGGGAAGCATAGGACACCAGGGGAGCCTCAGGGAGGGTCATACAGTCCCAGTGGAGAGGTCAGAGAGGCTTGCAGAGAGAAGGCATCTGCTCTGAATTGTGAAGTGCCTTTTGGAGAAGTATCAGAGGAAGAGGGCAAGGGGGAGAATGATGCAGAACAATCTGTCACCCACATAAACCCCAGAGCCTTACACAGCTAGGACTTTGCTTTAAGTCCCATTCACAGATGCACATCCAGCAGCCAAAGGAATTCAAGAGGAGTTTCAATTTTTACTTCGAGGAAAAAATATTAAAGAATACTCAAAATCATAACCCACAATGAAGGTTCTGAAAAGCTCTGTTCTCCTCCTCTTCCTCCTTCCTCTTCCTTCTCATCTTCCTTTTCCTCTTCCTCTTTCTCCTTCTCATTCTTTTGGTCTCTCTGTGTACTCAGCAGTCTCTTTTATGACAACAGCATAAAACTCTTCTTCTTAGCCAGGAGGTACTTGCCTCTCCTGGTTAAATACTTCCCACTTTACCCTGGCTTCTTAGGTGCTCTTCTACCCTCCTGACTTCCAGGCTGGAAATAGATGAAAGTGTTCTTTAGAGGGCATGGGATGGGCGATGTGGAGTGGGGAGAAGTTGGGGAAGCTTGACGTCTTAATAAATCTCCTCCCTGTCACACTCATGGGGCATTTGGCCATTCAGTGCCCACCCTCTCAGTAATGATAGGTGGGCTGTAATCCACTTACTTCTCTTGGACACGTTGCTTTCAGACATCCTAATCTCTCTTTCCCAGGGGGCGTACCCTCTCTGTGCAGAGCAAAACAACTCTATGTCCAAAAGAAGCAGGAAGGCCGCATAATAGGATTAGTATATCACAGTCGGTAGAGCCGATTAGAACTGATTGTCTTGGGGCAATATTGATTGTCTTTTGGAAATTATTTCAGTAATACGAGTGAATGAGAGAGAGAGAGAGAGAGAGAGAGAGAGAGAGAGTGTGTGTGTGTGTGTGTGTGTGTGTGTGTGTGTGTGTGTGAAGGAGAGCAGTGTGAACAGCTGCAGCTTTCTAAGACCAGTCGTAAACACATGTCCTTGTTTACCAAACATGTATGGGCAGCCAGCGTATTGAAGAATTTCAATTTGGGAAATAAACATGAGGCAGTTTTGTTTATTTTTAATTGCTGCTTTCTCTTAATAACATCTTGGCAGATTGCATAGCTCTCTATCATGTTTAGCCTTAAAACTAAGTTCAGTTAAGTTTGCAACCTGCATCTTCTATCAGATTTGGGGTTTTCTCTTCCTCTTCCCCTGAACAGTTTTGACTTGTGGCTTGAGGAGTCCGAGTGGGGATGAATGTCTGATTGATTATTTAACCTTCTTCCCCTAAGGCCCTCTAGAGGGCCAGGCAGGGAACTTGCTTACTATATAATTTCTTTATGCAATGGTTTGAATCCAGGTCAACCTCTTCCTTCCTATCTTGCTTTTATCAGTTAATACGGGTTAAATTATGCTGTGGTCACCAATAACCAACTCCATGTGAGCCACACTTTTGCTTAAAATAAGAAAGATTTATTTCTTCTCATGCCACACATCTCATGGATTGGTAGGGGCTCTGACCTGCGTTGTCCCAGGACACCAGGCTGATGAAGCCTCCGTCTCCATGCATTCACTGTGCAGGAGGAAGAGTGTGCTGCAGGGCCTTGCACCAGCAATTCAGTGCCTCTTCTTAGAGGAGACACCGTTTTGGAGAGCAAAGTAGGTCACATGCCCAGACCCCATATCAGTGGGGCAGTTAAGGGTGATGTTGTCTTGTGCCTAGGAGAAGGAGACGCTACATGCTTGGCCAGTGGCATTAATAATGTTCCAAGGGCATCCCTTTCTGGGGATCTATCCTGCAGCTTATGCTACTAAAGCACTCTCACCTATAGGTGGTCCCCATCGATGGATATGCACGCAGTGGCACCAGCTGAGCTGTTGATGATGCTCCCTAAACTCTCATTCCTTGCTCTACTAACCAATAGGGACAGTGACTTCCCTAATGCTGCCCCATCTCACAGTTTGGTTAGACCTCTTGAATTCCCTTTTCCCTTTAGTTAGTCACAGGACAGATAAGCAAGTTTGCTGCCTGAGAAAATGCTCAAGTGGGGAAACAAATCTTCTCTTCTTGCAGGTGCTCCAGTTTTTGAGCGGTTCTCCTGTCTAATAACCCCTTAAATGGCACTGGACTGGGGACACACCTCAGTGAGAAAACCTGATGAACCTTACATGTCCCCAAAGGCTGGTGACCACCGCCTTCTCCCTTTGTTTTCTCATACAGACGGGGAAGCAGGGAGGGCTGGTATGGAGTAATGGTAGGGGTTAGTTCTTTCTACCCCTTTTATGAAGCTCTCTAGGTAAAAATCATTCTTTCACATCTGGAAGCTCATTGCCTGCTCCCCATCCCTATCTCCCTTATTATTATTTTTAGAATAGTAAGGAATTTGATGCTGAACTTTGATCTTAGTCAAATTTGGGGAGGGGAGGGTGAATACAAAGTCCCACTTAAACAACACAGTCTGGATATAAGGGACCTAACTCTCTGCCTGGAAACACAGTAGTTTATTGATAAATAGGAAAACTTACTAATATATACCAATTTTAAAATACTCTAGATTTGTGGCTTAGCTTATTTTGGGGGAACTTCTACTGAATGCAAATTTCTTTTTCTGTTCAAATTTACTAGGGGCTAGGGAGAAAGCTTGCTTCATTTCTGAAAACAAACATTTTATTGGGTCATTTAGTTTATGTTGCATTTAAAGTGAAAGCAGTGATTATTTCAAATCTGAATGTCTCCGACATGTGGGACTTGGATGTGATTTTTACTTTAAATTCAGTATTTTCTCCCCTTTTTGGGATACCAAAGCCGGGCTTGTCTCCAGGAGACTTTGAATTCTGCCACAAGGGTTTGTGTCTCAGGCCCTCATGCTTGGTTATCCGATCTGTTGGTGGATGACTCCAGCTCACCAGTCTTTGCTCTAGTGGAACTTAGATGCGATTTTTACTTTAAATCCAATAATTTCACCCCTTTTTGGGATAAGAATGTCAGGCTTTTCTCCCGGAGACTCTGAATCTTGCCACAAGGGATTGTGTCTCAGGTCCTCATGCCTGGTTAACCAATCTGTTGGTGGATGACTCCAGCTCACTAATCTTTGCTCTAGCAATAATAGCAGCTAGCATTTATTATGATGTAGTCTGTGCCAGGTGCTATTCTAAGATGGCCTTGTCACCATCTTCCTCTGTGATTTTCTGTCCTCCTGTGCATGTGTATGCCCACACATGTTCTGGACTTCTGCCCAAGCCTTAGAGATAGCCCGTTTAATCTTCCTGGTTCTGCCAGAAGATCCTGTTACTTCCGCTTTATACCCGAGGAATCTGAGACACAGGGTGAGGAGGTGACTTGCCCAAGTAGAAGAGCTAAGGAAAAGCAGGGGAGCTTCAAATATGGGTTTGACCCCAAACCTGCATTCTGCAGCATGCTGTGTTGCTGAATGGAATCTACTTCATTCTGTTCATCGGCTCAGCAGCCAGCAAGTTGACAGAAACCGGGTCTTTTTCAGCTCCGTTACATGAAGCCAAGTGTCCCTCTTTCCAGAGTCACTAGGATATGCTGATGTGTGGGTGCTGCTTTTGTCAGCTTTTTACAGTGGTCCTTAGCTTCAGGTGCTGTCTGAGCTGACATGTGGAGCTTAGCAAGGGGCGCTCTGTTGAAATGAGGCTCCGTTCTCCCCCTCAAATGTCATTATTCCCTGGAGAGTAAGTGGGGAAGCGTCACAGTCCAGTGGACATTGACCTACTGTAGCTGCTCATAGGGGTTGTCGGCAGGTTGACAGGTTTGCTTTGATATATAGCCAGCAGGCTGGCCCTGTCTGCCTCCCTGCAAGTTATACTGAGAAATGCTTCAGAAGCTAGAGGTTCAAGTTGGCTATACCCAAACTCTGAGTGGTCTGCAAGTGTCTTCCTAACCTTGAAACTAGTAAGAAAGGGATCTGGATTGTGTTTCTCTGTAATTCTTGCAAGGGCCTTCCCAGTCCCACTTACAACAATAAATTCACTACTTAAAAAAAAAAAAACAAACCATAAAATCTCATTTTTTGAGAAAATTAATCATAAGAAAAAAAACACCTGTAATCCTGTCACCCCAAGATAGCCACATTGCTTTATTCATTTATATACCCACACATATACAATTTTAAATGAAATCATGTTGTGTATACGCCCTCTTCATTTAAAAATGCTCCATAAACATCTTTCTGGATCACGGCATATACTTTGACCACGTCTATGTAGTATTTCTGTGGGTGGATGGTTCAATAATTTATTTAAATAAGGCTTCTTAAAAGATTTGGACTGTGTTCAGTTTTTCCCTATTATAGCAATGTTATGATGAAGATTTTCAGTGATTAAATCTTTGTTCATCTTTATTATTTCCTTGGGATACATTTTTAGTAAAAGAATTGCTGAATTTCTGGGAAATAAGAATATGTAAGACTTTTTTTTTTTTTTTTTTTGAGATGGAGTCTCATTCTGTTGCCCAGGCTGAGTGCAAGTGCCATGATCTCGGCTCACTGCGACCTCCACCTTCCAGGTTCAAGTGATCCTTCCACCTCAGCCTCCCAAGTAGCTGGGATTACAGGCACCTGCCCCCATGCCTGGCTGATTTTTGTATTTTTAGTAGAGATGGGGTTTTACCATGTTGGCCAGGCTGGTATTGAATTTCTGACCTCAAGTGATCGACTCCCTTCAGCCTGCCAAAGTGCTGGGATTACAGGCGTGAGCCACCATGTCCGGCCAAAAATGTAAGACTTCTGATGTGTTTTGCTGAGCTGCACACCTGCTCTAACCCACTCAGCCAGAGGTCACGTTTCTCAATACCAAGACATCATTGACACCCGTAGAAAATGTTAAGGTCCCCGCCCTCAAGATCTCAAAGTTCCTAGTTCTTTCACTGACCTATTCCTTCCACCTTCTAGATCTTTACTTTTCTCTTCTAAAACACAATGCTGACCTTTTTTTTAGTATTTAATATCTATGCATTCAAAATATTTCAAAAAGGATACAGCAAATGTATTTTCTTGCACCTCTGTTTTTTATCTGCTCTGTTTTGTTCTCTGCTTCTCTTTGCTACCTGCCACAGGTGACCACCTTTATTAATTTCTTACACATTCTTCCAGAAATTGTGTGTGTGCATGTAAGCAACAGTATAATTTGGGACCTACTGGAGAGTGGATGGTGAGAAGAAGGAGAGGATCAGGAAAAATAACTATTGGGTACTAGGCTTAATATCTGGATGATGAAATAATTTGTACAACAAACCCCCATGACATGAGTTTACCTATGTAACAAACCTGTGCATGTACCCTTGAACTTAAAAAAAATCCCTATAATTTGTACCCTTCCCAACATTTTACCCCAAGGTAGGAGTCTACACACTGTTCTTTAGCTTGCCTTTTTAAACATAAAATATGATAAAGAAACTTAAACAAAATCAGAACAGAGAAAACATCTTCATCTTTATTTCTAATATATATTTTATTGGACTTTAGGTTCTGGGGTACATGTACAAAACATGCAGGATTGTTGCATAGGTACATACATGGCAATGTGGTTTGCTGCCTCCATCCCCCCATCACCCATATCTGGCATTTCTTCCCATGTTATCCCTTCCCAACCTTCCTACCACCCACTGTCCCTCCCCTGTTGCCCCTCAGCAGACCCTAATGTGTGATGCTCCCCTCCCTGTGTCCATATGTTTTCATTGTTCAATACCACCTATGAGTGAGAACATACGATGTTTGTTTTTCTGTTCTTGTGTCAGTTTGCTGAGAATGATGGTTTCCAGATTCATCGATGTCCCTACACAGGACACAAACTCATCGTTTTTTATGGCTTCATAGTATTCCATGGTGTATATGTGCCACATTTTCTTTGTCCAGTCTATCATCGATGGGCATTTGGGTTGGTTCCAGGTCTTTCTTTGCTATTGTAAACAGTGCTGCAATGAACATACGTGTGCATGTGTCTTTATAATAGAATGATTTATAATCCTTTGGATATATACCCAGTAATGGGATTGCTGGGTTACATGGAATTTCTATTTCTAGGTCCTTGAGGAATCGCCACACTGTCTTCCACAATGGTTGAACTAATTTATACTCCCACTAACTATGTAAAACTGTTCCTAATTCACCACATCCTCTCCAGGATCTGTTGTCTCCAGACTTTTTAATGATCACCATTCTAATTGGCATGAGAAGGTATATCTCAATGTGGTTTTGATTTGCATTTCTTTAATGACCAGTGATGAAGAGCATTTTTTCTTATGTTTATTGGCCTCATATACATCTTCTTTTGAAATGTGTCTGTTCATGTCATTCACCCACTTTTGAATGGCTTTTTTTCTTGTAAATCTGTCATAGTTCTTTGTAGATTCTGGATATTAGCCCTTTGTCAGATGGGTAGATTGCAAAAAATTTTTCCCATTCTGTTGGTTGTTGGTTTTCTCTAATGATTGTTTCTTTTGCTGTACAGAAGCTCTGGAGTTTAATTAGATCCCATTTGTCTATTTTGGCTTTTGTTGCCAATGCTTTTGGTATTTTAGTCATGAAGTCCTTGCCTATGCCTATGTTCTGAATGGTTTTGCCTAGGTTTTCTTCTGGGGTTTTTTATGGTGTTAGGCCTTATTTTAAGTCTTTAATCCATCTGGAACTAATTTTAGTGTAAGGTGTCAGGAAGGGGTCCAGTTTCTGCTTTCTGCACATGGCTAGCCAGTTTTCCCAACACCATTTATTAAACAGGGACTCCTTTCTCCATTGCTTGTTTTTGTCAGGTTTGTCAAAGATCAGATGGTTGTAGATGTGTGGTGTTTCTTCTGGGGTTTCTGTTCTGTTCCATTGGTCTATGTCTCTGTTTTGGTCCCAGTACCATGCTGTTTTGATTACTGTAGCCTTGTAGTATAGTTTGAAGTCTCATAGTGTGATGCCTCCCCCTTTGTTCTTTTTGTTTAGAATTGACTTGGCTGTGCGGGCTCTCTTTTGGTTCCATATGAAGTTT
>NW_022437011.1:7094208-7282022 GCF_009761245.1 Sapajus apella | reverse complement strand
CACACTGTCTTCCACAATGGTTGAACTAATTTATACTCCCACTAACTATGTAAAACTGTTCCTAATTCACCACATCCTCTCCAGGATCTGTTGTCTCCAGACTTTTTAATGATCACCATTCTAATTGGCATGAGAAGGTATATCTCAATGTGGTTTTGATTTGCATTTCTTTAATGACCAGTGATGAAGAGCATTTTTTCTTATGTTTATTGGCCTCATATACATCTTCTTTTGAAATGTGTCTGTTCATGTCATTCACCCACTTTTGAATGGCTTTTTTTCTTGTAAATCTGTCATAGTTCTTTGTAGATTCTGGATATTAGCCCTTTGTCAGATGGGTAGATTGCAAAAAATTTTTCCCATTCTGTTGGTTGTCGGTTTTCTCTAATGATTGTTTCTTTTGCTGTACAGAAGCTCTGGAGTTTAATTAGATCCCATTTGTCTATTTTGGCTTTTGTTGCCAGTGCTTTTGGTATTTTAGTCATGAAGTCCTTGCCTATGCCTATGTTCTGAATGGTTTTGCCTAGGTTTTCTTCTGGGGTTTTTTATGGTGTTAGGCCTTATTTTAAGTCTTTAATCCATCTGGAACTAATTTTAGTGTAAGGTGTCAGGAAGGGGTCCAGTTTCTGCTTTCTGCACATGGCTAGCCAGTTTTCCCAACACCATTTATTAAACAGGGACTCCTTTCTCCATTGCTTGTTTTTGTCAGGTTTGTCAAAGATCAGATGGTTGTAGATGTGTGGTGTTTCTTCTGGGGTTTCTGTTCTGTTCCATTGGTCTATGTCTCTGTTTTGGTCCCAGTACCATGCTGTTTTGATTACTGTAGCCTTGTAGTATAGTTTGAAGTCTCATAGTGTGATGCCTCCCCCTTTGTTCTTTTTGTTTAGAATTGACTTGGCTGTGCGGGCTCTCTTTTGGTTCCATATGAAGTTTAAGGTGTTTTTTCCAGTTCTGTGAAGAGGGTCATAGGTAGCATGACGGGATAGTGTTGAACCTATAAATTACTTTTGGCAGTATGGTCATTTTCACAATATTGATTCTTCCTAACCATGAGCATGGAATGTTTTTCCATCCATTTGTGTCCTCTCTTATTTCCTTGAGCAGTGGTTTGTAGTTGTCCTTGAAGAGGTCCTTTACATCCTTTGTTAGTTGTATTCCTAGGTATTATATTCTCTTTGTAGCAATTGTGAATGGCAGTTTGTTCCTGATTTGGCTCTCTTTAAGTCTGTTATTGGTGTATAGGAATGCTTGTGATTTCTGCACATTGATTTTGTATCCAGAGACTTTGTTGAAGTTGCTTATCAGTTTAAGGAGATTTTGGGCTGAGATGATGAGGTCTTCTAAATATACAATCATGCCATCTGCAAATAGAGACATTTTGACTTCCTCCTTTCCTAATTGAATACCCTTTGTTTCTTTTTCTTGCCTGATTGCTCTGGCTAGAACTTCTAATACTAGATTGAATAGGAGTGGTGAGAGAGGGCACCCTTGTCTAGTGCCAGATTTTAAAAGGAATGCTTCCAGTTTTTGCCCATTCAGTATGATATTGGCTGTAGGTTTGTTGTAAATAGCTTTTATTATTTTGAAATATGTTTTGTCGATACCTTGTTTATTGAGAGTTCTTAGCATAAAGGGCTGTTGAATTTTGTTGAAGGCCTTCTCTGCATCTATTGAGATAATCATGTGTTTTTTTTATTTGGTTCTGTTTATGTGGTGGATTATGTTTACAGACTTGCGTATGTTGAACCAGCCTTGCATCCCTGGGATGAAGCCTACTTGATCATGATGGACAAACTTTGTGATGTGCTGTTGCAATCAGTTTGCCAGTATTTTATTGAAGATTTTTGCATCTGTGTTCATCATGGATATCGGCCTGAAGTTTTCTTTTTTTGTTGAGTCTCTGCCGGGTTTTGGTATCGGGTTGATGTTGGTCTCATAAAATGATTTGGGAAGGATTCCCTCTTTTTAGATTGTTTGGAATAGTTTCAGAAGAAGTGGTACCAGCTCCTCTTTGTATGTCTGGTAGAAATTGGCTGTGAACCCATCTGGATCTGGGCTTTTCTTGATTGGTAGGTTATTAATTGCTGCCTCAACTTCAGCCCTTGTTATTGGTCTATTCAGGGTTTTGACTTCTTCCAGGTTTAGGCTTGGGAGTGTTCCAGTGTCCAGAAATTTATCCATTTCATCCAGGTTTACTGGTTTATGTGCATAGAGTTGTTGTAGTAATCTCTGATGGTAGTTTATATTTCTGTGGAATTGGTAGTGATACCCCCTTTACCATTTTTTATTGCATCTATTTGATTCTTCTCTCTCTTCTTGTTAATCTGGCTAGTGGTCTATTTCGTTGATCTTCTCAAAAAACCAGCTCCTGGATTTATTGATTTTTTTGAAGGGTTTTTTATGTCTCTATCTCCTTCAGTTCTACTCTGATCTTAGTTATTTCTTGTCTTCTGCTAGCTTTTGAGTTTGTTTGCTCTTGCTCCTCTAGCTGTTTCAATTTCGATGATAGGGTGTTGATTTTAGATCTTTCCTTGCTTCTCATGTGGATATTTATTGCTATAAATTTTCCTCTAGATGCTGCTTTAAATGTGTCCCAGAGATTCAGTATGTTGTGTCTTCGTTCTTGTTGATTTTGAAGGATATTTTTATTTCTGCCTTCATTTAGTTGTTTATCCAGTCAACATTCAAGAGCCAGTTGTTCAGTTTCCCTGAAGTTATGTGGTTCTGAGTTAATTTCTTAATACCAAGTTCTAATTTGATTTCACTGTGGTCTGAGAGACTGTTATGATTTCTGTTCTTTTGCATTTACCGAGGAGTGATTTACTTCCAATTATGTGGTCAATTTTAGAGTAGGTACGATGTGGTGCTGAGAAGAATGTATATTCTGGGGCTTGGGGTGGAGGGTTCTGTAGATGTCTATTAGGTTTGCTTAGTCCAGATCTGAGTTCAAGTCCTGGATGTCCTTGTTAATTTTCGATCTTGTTGATCTGTCTAATATTGACAGTGGAGTGTTAAAGTCTCCCACTATTATCATGCGGGAGCCAAAGTCTCCCTGTAGGTCATGAAGAACTTGCTTTATGTATCTGGGTGCTCCTGTATTGGGTACATATATATTTAGCTTCGTTAGCTCTTCTTGTTTCATTGATCCTTTTACCATTATGTAATGCCCTTCTTTGTGTCTTTTGATCTTTGTTGGTTTAAAGTCTATTTTGTCAGAAATTAGAATTGCAACTCCTGCTTTTTTTTTTTTTTTTTTTTTTTTTTGCTCTCCATTTGCTTGGTAAATCCTCCTCCATCCCTTTATTTTGAGCCTATGTGTGTCCTTGCATGTGAGATGTGTTTCCTGGATACAGCACACTGATGGGTTTTGACCTTTTATCCAATTTGCCAGTCTGTGTCTTTTGATTGGGGCATTTAGCCCATTTACATATAAGGTTAACATTGTTATGTGTGAATTTGATCCTGCCATTTTGATGCAGGCTGGTTGTTTTTCCCATTAGTTGATGCAGTTTCTTCGTTGTGTCAATGCTCTTTACCATTTGGTACGTTTTTGGAGTAGCTGGTAGTGGGTTATTCCTTTCTATGTTTAGTGCTTCTTTCAGGAGCTCTTGTAAGGCAGGCCTGGTGGTGACAAAATCTCTCAAGCAATTCTTTGTTTGTGAAGGATTTTATTTCTCCTTCAATTATGAAGCTTAGTTTGCCTGGATATGAAATTAGGTTGAAAGTGCTTTTCTTTAAGGATGTTGAATATTGGCCCCCACTCTCTTCTGGCTTGTAGGGTTTCTGCTGAGAGATCTGCTGTAAGTCTGATGGGCTTCCCTTTGTGGGTAACCCAACCTTTCATTCTGGCTGCCCTTAGCATTTTTTCCTTCATTTCAACCCTGGTGAATCTGACAATTGTGTGCCTTGGGGTTGCTCTTCTTGAGGAATATCTTTGTGATGTTCTCTGTATTTCCTGGACTTGAATGTTGGCCTGCCTTGCTAGGTTGGGGAAGTTCTCCTGGATAATATCCTAAAGAGTGTTTTCTAGCTTGGATTCATTCTCTCCATCACATTCAGGTACACCTATTATATGTCAATTAGGTCTTTTCACATAATCTTATATTTCTTGGAGTCTTTGTTTATTTCTTTTCACTCTTTTATCTCTAATTTTGCCTTCTCATTTTATTTCATTGGGTTGATCTTCAATCTCTGATATCCTTTCTTCTGCTTGGTCGATTTGGCTATTTAAACTTGTGTATGCTAAGTGAAGTTCTCGTATTGTGTTTTTTAGCTTCATCAAGTCATTTATATTCTTCTTAAGTTGTTTATTCTCATTAGCATTTTGTCAAACCTTTTTTCAACATTCTTAGTTTATTTGCATTGGGTTAGAACATGTTGTTTTAACTCAGAGAAGTTTTTTATTACCCACCTTTTGAAGCCATTTTCTGTCAATTAATCAGACTCATTCTCCATGCAGCTTTGTTCCCTTGCTGGTGAGGAGTTGTGATCCCTTGGAGGAGGAGAGGCGTTCTGACTGTGGGCGTTTTCCTCCTTTTTGCACTGGTATCTTCCTATCTTTGTGGATTTATCTACCTGTGGTCTTTGTAGTTGGTGACTTTCAGATTGGGCCTCTGAGTGGACATCCTTTTTATTGATGATGAAGTTATTTCTTTCTGTTTTTTAGTTTTCCTTCTAACAGTCAGATTCCTCTGGTTTAGGACTGCTGGAGATCCACTGCAGACCCTGCTTGCCTGGGGATCACCTGTGACGGCTGCAGAACACTAAGGGTTGCTTCTGGTTTCTTCTCCTGTTATCTTAGTCCCAGGGGGCTACCTGCCAGATGTCAACCTGAGCTCTCCTTTATGAGGTGACTCTTTGGATATATAGGCATCAGGAGCTGCTTGAAGAGTCTGTCTCTTATAGGAGCTCAAGTGCTGAGCTGTGAGCTCCATTGTTCTATTCAGAGCTGCTGGGCAGGTACGTTTAAGTCTGCTGCAGCCGAACTCATAACCGCCTTTTTTCCCAGGTGCTCTGTCCTGGGAAGGTGGGGCTTTATTTATAAGTTCCTGATGTGCTGCTGCCCTTTTTCAGAGCTGCTCTGCCCAGCAAGGAGGTAGCCTAGTCACATTTTGCCAGCAGAGGCGTTGCTGAGCTGCCATGGGCTCTGCCCACTTGTTGGGTGAACTTGCGGTTTTATTTATAGAGGTATAGTTAGAACTGCCTCGGTAATGGCAGACTGCCTCAGTGATGGTGGACTGCCTTGGTAATGGCAGACGCCCTTTCCTCAACAGAGCAGGACCCTCCTGGGTCCAGCTGTGCTTGCTGCGAAACTGTGAGTCCAGAGTGTTTCAGATTGCTGGTCTTGTAGGAGTGGGACCTGCTGAGTCAGATCACCTGGCTCCCTGCTTCAGCCCCCTTTTCTTCAGTTGCATGGGCGGCTCTGTCTTCCAGGCATTTGAGGCACCAGTTGAAATGGCCGCCCAGATTTTTTGGCCGCTGTGAGTTTTTGTGTGGAGTCCTGCTGCACCGGGTGAAACAGCTGTGCTGGGAACTCACGGTGCTTTTCAGCCTGGGAATCTCCTTGTCTTTGGGCAGTAATAACTCATTTGGAAATGCCGTGTTTACTCACCGTATGTGTTGTTCTCGCTGGGAACTGCATTCCAGAGCTGTTCCTATTCGGCCATCTTGGATCTGCCACAACATCTTCATCTTTTTTTTTGTGTTTAAAACCCTTTAGGCCAGGTTTGGTGGCTCATACTATAATCCCAGCACTTTGGAAAGTTAAGGCAGGAGGATTATTTGAGGCCAGGTGTTCAAGACCAGCCTGGGCCACATAATGAGACCCCATCTTTACAAAAAATAAAATTTGCCAGCATGGTGTGCCTGTAGTCCTAACTACTCATGAGGCTAGTTGGCAGGATGGCTTGAGCCCAGGAGTTCAAGGCTGCAGTGAGCCATGGTTGTGCCACAGCACTCCAGCCTGGACCACATAGTGAGACGCTGCCTCAGAAAAAAAAAAAAAAAAAAAGAAAAAGGACACTTTAGGTGATGCATTAACTAAGTATCTCATGTTTTCAATAACAAAATTATCAGACCCAAGAAGTTTAGCATTAATATAACAATGCAATCAAGTCTGCCTTAGCATTTCTTACTTTCTTTAGCCAGAACCTTGTTGAAAAACATTTTCTCTTACTTTACAAAAGCATTGTATGTAACTGTTTTTTTTCTTCCATTCCAGGATCTGTGAGATATTGAATTTGGTTGTTATGTCATCTTTTATCTTGAAAAGAGAAGAGTACTGTTACCATTTTGGGGAAGGGGGGTCTTTCAGGACATGGCTATTTTTCAAAAGTTGAGGCAGGTTGTCCTGTTGAATGTTACCCTATCTGTGTTTGCCTGGTTGCTTCTTCATTATTGGACTCAGACACTTTACCAGGAAGATCACAGCAGTGGTGTTCTGTATTGTATTTCCCACTGTATCACATAAGATGCCTAATACCACTTTATCTCACTGTTGAGGATGCTTAGTTTGATCACTTGGTTAAGGGAGTGTGCTGCTGGCTAGCTCAGTGTAAAGGCACCCTGTTTCCTTTGTATTCAATAAATAATCTGTAAGTTGGAATTTTGAGAGCATGTGAATATCCTGTTCTTCACAACCTTTTACCCAATGACTGTAACATCCATTAATGGTCCTTTCCTGTAGTATTACATTGCAAAGTGATGATTTTCCGGTTCTACCTACATGTTTTCACTAGCATTTTTTAGTGAAGAAGAGCTTCATTGCTCTCCCATTTTGTTAGTAACGCTGCGGACTCCTGGACTTTTTTTTCAGTTCAGTGCATTACCATTCAGCATGTTGTTGTGGACATCACTGCACCTACTGATGTACTGATTGTCCCAAATTTGACCCTGGGAGCCCTTTCAAGCTTGCTTTTCTGTTCTTTTGAGCACTCGCTTACTTTCTGACATAATGAGATATTCTAGGCTTACCTTGCATTTCCTGAGTCTTGGAATCAGATTTAAAGAATCCTGCTTCCTTCTAATGAGGACTGGTATTTACAAACCAAGATCTGGGGGCTGGGTGTGCATGCCACTTTTGGGACTTGTCATTACTTTTAGGCACTTTAGCTGCACAGAGGTAGGTACGATATAAATTATGAGCTCGTATCAATAGTTTCAGTGTAAATCTAACACCATACCATTAGACTTCATAAAATAGGCTCTTTATTTTTCCCACAGTGAGACCCCTGATTCTAAATAATATCAATACATTTACTTATTTATTGTATTCTACAGTGTATACAGGAGTCTAGGAATTACAGTACTGATCATACAACAAACCTACAAAAGTTTAAGATTTCTTTTTATTTTTCTGTAAGTTATTGGGGTATAGGTGGTATTTTGTTATATTAGTAACTTTTTAGTGGTTATTTGTGAGATCCTGGTGCACCCATCACCTGTGCAGTATACATTGCACCATCTATGTAGTCTCTTTTCCCTCACCCCCTTCTACTCTTCTCCCCAAGTCCCCAAAGTCACATGGTATCATTCTTAGGCCTTTGTGTCCTCATAGCTTCGCTCCCACATATCAGTGAGAACATGCAATGTTTGGATTTCCATTCCTGAGTTACTTCACTTAGAATAATAATCTCCAGTCTCATCCAGTTCAATGCAATTGCTGTTAATTCATTCCTTTTAATGGCTGTATAGTATTCCATCATGTATATACACCACAGGTTCTTTGTCCACTCTTTGATTGATGGGCATTTAGCTTTATTAAAGTTGTGAAGTGAGGTTGTCCTAACAGTGCGAAGAAAATAATTCAGGTGCTATAGACAGCCAGCTGTTTTTGTTCTTATGGTATATCCCTTTAAAGATTTAAAGGAGTGGCGTTTTGAAAATTACTTGGACAAATGATTATTTTTACAGTGATTTTGTTTCCATGTTAATATACAATTAGGTCTGCTTATTACTGTTTGTATTCAACTTTAGGGTGTGCTTTGTTCATCACTTTAAAATTTATTTCTTGAAAATATAAAACATTTATGTTCAAAATCAAAACTATATAGAGAGGAATAGAAATCTTACTCCCTGTTACTGTCCTTCTCCCCAACCCCCATTCCTGCTACCCACTGTGAGAACCATTTCCGGTAGCTACTACTTTATTATTTCTGTTTCTTTCTACAAAAGCAAGGATGTATATTCGTATGTTTTTATTTCCTCTCTTCTCATATGTATATACGTATACACGTTTACTTTTGCACCTTGCTTTTTTCCACTTACCAATACATGGAAACAGCTTATAGCAGCTTATCAAGAACTTTCTCTTTCATATGGTGCAGAATTTTTCCCATTGTGTGGATTTGTAGTTGTTTATTTAGCCAGTCTCCTATGGATGAACATTTAGGTTGTTTGAACATTTTCTGGCATATTCATGAGGGTGAGTGAATAACCTGTGCATCTGTTGTTTAATATTTGCAGAAGTATGTATCTTTGGGGTAAATTCCTAGAAGGGGAATTGCTGGGTCATAGCAGAAGCATATGCAGGTTTGTCAGCAATTGCCAAATCCCTCTCCACAGGGCTGAACCATTTTGCACTTTAACCAGCAACATAGAACAGTGCTTGGCTCCCTACAGCTTTGCCAACAGAATATGTGATGAAGCGTTTGGACTTTTGCAAGCAGGATAGGTAAGAAATGGTATCACAGTGTGGTTTGAATTAGTATTTCTTTTATTATAAGTGAAGTAGAGCATCTTTTCAAATATTTTGTGTGGATATTTTATGAATTTTGCTCATTTTTCTGTTGGGTCCTAATTCTTTTTTTTTTTTTGAAAGTTGCATAGTATTCCATTCTCTGAATGTATTTTGATTTATTTACCTTGTCTCCTATTGGTGAAAATGGGTTGTTTCCTATGTTATGCTGTTAAAAACAATGCTGTAATGAATAATCTTAGAGAAGCCTCATTTCATTCATGTGCAGCTGTATCTGTAGGTTGCATTTCAGAAATGAATTTGCTTGGTTCAACGGGATATGCATTAGTTATGTTAATGAATATTGCCAAATTACACTCTCCTTCCATGGGTTGCCCCAGTTAACACCCCTACCAGCAGCACATGTGAGTGCCTATTTTCTCCCGACTGACTGAATTTTGGATTTTTGTCCTGATAGGAAAAACATGAGATCTCAGTGAAATGTTAGTTTGCACTGAGCATTTTTTTGTGTGTACTTAAGACATTATTTTAAGGTTTGAGTCCCCTTTTTCCTGGCAGAATCCCTTCTTCCTGGATGAGGTGGTGATGGGGGAGTCAAAGAGAAGATAGTATGATGCAGATTGCTCCTGTCTGACCAGAAACTCTGCCTCTGGAGAATTGCAGCCGCAGACTGAAGCACTCATGAAGTGTCCTTGTTCCTGAGGTCCACTCCAAGTGTGTGAAGTGTCTGTTGGCAGCACTGAGCCAGGGCCCCTGATGTGTCCTCCCATGAGTTCATGGCAGTGTCTTTGGCAAGCTACCCTCCAGATGAATTCATTAGTGGAGAGAGAGTCTGAATCTGGCACCACAATTTGTGACTTGAGGGTTGTTTTCATCCCTGTTATTTCTGCTCACCCTTGTCAGTTGCTCTGTTCTCCTCTCCTGCCCAGTCTACCTGGGTGAAGTCACTCTGCCCTATTATTTTCCATGCCCTCAGGTCCCATGGATGTGTGATTACCTCTTCACTGATTGCAAGGCTGTGGTGTTTCTTGATCACCTTGTTCTCAGCCTCTTATTTCCCTGCTGAGAAGTGGAGGGAGTGATGGGGCCCATCCTGCTCTTGGGAGACACTCCTTTTCTGGCTGCTGAGACCTTGCCCTCCTAGCCATGGTGCACTTTGCCGTGGGTCTGATCTGCTGACAGCTGGCCTCCAGGAGCCATCATTATCTATGCTGGGCTTTCACATTAATTTATAATAGTCACCAGGGTCCTGCAGTTTCCAGCAATGTTGGTTAGCCATGCTATGGTGGAAGAAGCAGTGGTGATGGGTCTTTTTCTTGATTCTGGCAAATACAGATGCACAAATAAGAATAGCAGCTACTATTGACTGAGAAATGACTACGGGCTGAGCACATTACTTGTATTCCATTTAACCGTTGCAGCAACTGAATGAAGTAGGTGCCATCATCATCTCCGTTTTTACAGATAAGGAAGCTGCCCAAATCCTCATAGCTATTGAGTAGCAAAGAAATAGAAAAGTAAAAATATACAAGTAATTTTACTTCGGGGAGTATTAATGATTTGGTGGGGAGGGCAGCAGAATCTGCAAATCTAATTATGTAAAAAATAAATGTCATTTATTAAGCCTCTGTCATCTGAATAGATCAGCCAGGGTCACCCCATGTGGCTCTGGAGACTTCAGCTTGGGTTAGAGAGTTGAACAGAGCTTAGTCCTGCACAGAGCAGGTGGAGCTATTGATCACTAATGCCAACATTTAGTGAGCATTTACTGCATGCCAAGTGCTGGGCTGAGGACTTTGTGCAATTAACTCATATTACTCTCACAACAACCCTGTGAAAAAACTGTTTTCCCCCAATTTACATTTACACACAAGAAGACAGGCTCTGAACATTAACCATGTTGCCCAAGGTTGGATGACTAACAACTAGAGAGCTGGCTGATCTGCCTCCAGTTACTCATGCTCCTAGCTATCATGCTTCCCGTGAGGCTGGGGAAAGTGTGCCAGACCACTGGGCAGCTTCCTCCAGGCAGATTCTCCCTTTTAGTATTGGAGAGAGGGAAGCTAGAAGTTTTTTCTGTTTACTGTTTGGTGAACCAGTGACCAATGATTTTAAGAAAGCAGATTTCCTCTCTGGCTTCGGTGGGCTTGGTACCAAGGCAGTCTCCGTGGACTGCAGAGTACACGGCTCTTGGGTGAGCTACCACACTAGACTTGGAGATGGCTGACCACTTGCCAGGGCATGCTGGGGTCTCAAGGGCACCGTGCCCAGCAGCCGCACCTTCAGAAACCTTCTGGATGTCCCTGTGGCCTCTTCTACCTCTGCTTGGGTTTGGACTTCTTGCCAATACTATCATCATAGTGTGGGATCAGCCTCACCTCCCACACTGTGCCCATGGATAAGACAAAACAGCATAGCTCTTATCTCAGAAGGCCAGTGCCAGGCTGGCTGACCCAGCTTGACTGACCTCTTTTCATAACAGTACCTTACATTTCTCTTTAAATTTTTTTTGATCAATCAGCAAAAATTTAAAAGTATGTTCTTAGTGCCACAGGAAGAAGACACAGACGCTGCTCTTGTGGAACACATTGTTTAGCTGAGGATGCCCCATAAATCCATCCACAACAAATGGTCAAATACATTTCATTGTGGATGGATTTGAAATCCATAAGGCAGAGCCCAGGTGAGTGCCACGAACATCATGCAGGCCATCTGTGCTCTGAAATAAGCAGGAGATCAGTGTGGTCTAATCTTTCTAAGGGAGGTGGAGCTTCAAGGGTACAAGATAACTTATAGCAGCATAATGGAGTTAAGAGTGTTCTAAGTCCTGGGAGGTTTTTACAGCCAGCCTCTGGGTCCCAGACGGGAATGTCAAGGTTGAGCTGCTCTGAAAGCCCACTGTATAGCAGCATAGTCAGTAATGGAGCATGACCGAGTAGTGTCCACAGCCACCGCCTATGGAATAGCCTCTTTGGTGGGTGTGGCCAATGGAGGGAAGGCATTTCCATGCAGCAGCTCATCCATATCACCAGCCCATCCCCATGACAGAGGCCCATGACAAGACGGTTCTGAGCCATCAGGAACATTTACTCAAGGAGGATGGGATATGTATAGCACAGTCTTTCCAAAGTATGTTGCACTGAACCTTACTCCCATGAGAATAAATGATTCCCTAGAGAAGAACATATTTCCTTTAGATACGTGCAGTACACATTAGTTTTTAAAGAGCTCTAACATGTTCTGTAGTTAAAGAAACCTATTTAACTTTTCAAACCATTGTTTCCCAAACTTACCATAGGATCTCCCTACTTTTTTTGCATAACTCTTATTATTATTGATAAGAACCAGGGTTCGTGCCTTTAAAAACAAACTGGGAATGGTAAGATAGTATATTTCTGAAAGATTTCCATGGTAAAAGCACTTAACTGTTAAAAAGCTTTTGTATTTAAAGTTTCCAACTCTTGGTTGACTGAATAGCAAAGTTGCTCCTGGCTGGTTCTGAAAAGCTGACTACACAAACTGACTACACATTCCTATTTCCTCCTGAGTTAAAATGTTAAGTTCCTTGAGGGCAAGCAGTGAACTCTTAAATGCTTTGTATCAAGCCCATAGCTTTCTCTGCACTGGCTATGTAATAGCCACTCAATAATAACTTGTTAATTGATTGATTGAAGCCATTTGTTAAAGGCCAAAGAGTTAATTAGTTGATGCTGGAATCCAGTTCTTTCAACTTCCAGCCAGAGGCTTGTTTTATCCGCCCACAGACTCTAAATTTAGGGCCCTCCAGCTTCCTGCAGTTTACCAAAACTATTTTAAAAGGTTAAGGAACTCTTTTATTAAGCGGTTTTCTGCAGGCCCATCATTCCTGACTCCCCTTCTCCTGTTATCATGGGCCTTAGCTGTGATGAGGCGGGTGAGGGGACAGTTGTCGGCAGGTGTGCGTGTGTTCAGGGGAACAGCCTTTCTTTCTTAGTTTTCTCTCACTACAGCTTCTTGACCCAGGAAAGCACGTAACTGTGATCATGCCTGCTTTCCTTCTCCCTGTGGGTTTCACTTTGGGAATTCCATCCTGGTACTGGTTCTGCAGGAAGTGGGGCTGAAGGCGGGCAGTTCCCATAGCTGACTTTCAGCTCACACTCAATTTTTGAGCATAACAAAAATGTGTTAGTCTCCCCACAAACTTCCATTGCATTATTATCATGTATGTATTGGCTACTGACAGTGTACTTGGGGGTTTTGCAGAATCAATAGAAAAGATGGTCCTTTGTCAATAGGATGACAGTATAAGCCGTTTATCATAAGTATATCAGCCCAGGTTAATGTGGATATAATAAGCATCTGTTAATTTCTTTTCCTGTACAAATATATCAGATTTCAGATGTATTGAAATGTGTCCTTCTATGGCTGATGCTTGAACCTACAGCTTGCTGGTAAACAGGAAAAGGCATTGGCAGAATTCAAATGGCTTGCAGGAAAGTTCTTTATTTAAATACCCACTGGGCTGTCTCTGTTTCTGGGTCTATTCTTTAACTGTGAGAATCAAAAGAAAAACATCTTTGAGTGTGTCAGTCTACCTCTGCCATGTATTGGCATTCCTCTGTTCTCTTTAACTCCAGGAGTCACTAAGCAGCATTACTACGTAAAAATTGATTGAATTTAAAGAAATGGAATGAGGGGACTTTACTGTTCTAAGTGAGTCTTTTGGTTAGCAGCAGTCCATTGGAGTGAGATCTCATTTTGGTTACAGACAGTGTGTCCTACTGTATAAAGCTGTTTTAATAGAAAAATTGTTAAAATAATTCTAAGCCCTGAAGGCACTGGAGGTTTTAAAAGTGTGGAGGATTTGAGACCAAAGTGGGTTTTATTAAAACTGTTTATCTGGATTGTTTGTGGCACTAACCTAAACCATGGAGGGCCAATTTGCCTGAATTACATTGTTGGCTTTAATTTAGTTGAAAACAAGGGCCAGTTAGAAACGTTTCTATTTGATGTTGTGTAGGCACATATCTGCCTCCACCCTTCCATTTGCTGAGCCCCTGCCATGTACAAAATACTTTCAACCTTGCAGCCTTCATAAACTCTATTTCCTTTGTGTCTGAAATGCTGTCTCTTGGCCAGCCATGCCCTTTACCTGGTTAACTCTTCCTCATCCTTTTAGTGTCAGCCTGGATCTCCTCCTTAGGGAAGCCTTATTTGAATCCCAAGCAGATCACATTCTTCCCACAGTATTATCAGGTGTAGTTTTTCTTCATTGCCCTTGTCATGCCTTTAGGTCAATGATAATTTGTTTTCTTTAACATCTGTTTCCTCTGCTAGATTATATGCTTCATGAGAACAGAAGTGTGTCTGTTTTCTTTAATACGTTTTCAGGGCCCTTGTACAGTGCTTGGCACCAAGTAGGTACTCAAACAGTTGTTGAAAGAAGGAAAGAAAGAGTTGTAAGTTTATTGTGAAGATTTTGGCTTTTCGGATTGCAATAGGTACACCTCTTAGGAGGTCCTCAAATATTCTCACCTGACATTCATTCCCTTGTGTAGTCCCCTCTCCTTGAGTATGGGCTGGACCTAGTGACCCATTTCTAGCCAGTAGAATATTGCAAAAGTATAGGATGTCACTTCTGAAATGAGGTTACAGAGAGAATGTGGCTTCCAGCTTGTGTGCCCTCTCTTACTGCCTTCTTTGCCTGCCCTGATGGAGGCCAGTGGCCGTTCTGTAGGCTACCCTACCAGAGACCTAGGCCATATGTCAAGGAACAGAGGGAGGCTTCTGGTTGCCAGCCAACCGGTGAGGAGCTGAGGCTCTCAGTCCAGCAGTCCCTGAGGACCTGAATCCTGCCAACAACCATGTGAGTGGACTTTGAGGTGGCTCCTCCCTCCCTCCAAGCTTCCCATGAAACCTTGGCAGATCCCTTGATTGCAGCCTGTGAGGAATCTTGAGGCAGAGGCACTGAGCAAAACTGTGCCCAGATTCATGACCCAGGGAAACTGAGCTCATTAATGCTCACGATTTTAAGCCACTAAGCTTTGGGGTAATTTGTTATGAAGCCATAGATAACTCATACACAGATTTTTCTCTATTAGGTTATTAGCTATTAATGATGCTCATGGAAACAATACATGCAAGGTCTTGTGCTAAACTCTTAAGGTGCACACTCTAATCTATTCCTCACATTAACTCCGTGCAAGTTCTGTTATCTCCATTTTACAGATGAGAAAGATGAGGCAAAGAGAGATTGAGTAACTTAATCCAAGGTCTTAGCGGAGCACTAGGACTGTAATCCTGGAATCTGCTTTTACCTACCAATCTAAAGGTAGACTATGATCTAGAATGGCTTTGGACTCCTTCTTCACCTAAAGACCAGGGCTATTGACTTTATGAGCTTCCAGGACTCAATGCAAATAAGTTGTCCGACTGTTCAGTCTGAAGGTTTGGGCAGTGGCTTAGTTTGGACCTTGTCTCTTTAAGGAGCTGAAATAAGCCCCTTTAGGACAGAACAGATCCAGCTACTGTTTTATTTAGGCATGACTCTCTTAATACTCTATGAATTAGCATGCTTAGTGTGGAAACCTAGAAAGAAATTCTGGTCAGCCATTCTGCTTGTGTCCAAGAATAAAATCCAATCAGGAACACAAAAGATGGTGGCTTTTGGAATAAAATGAGCAGCATCCACTGTGATTACAGCTTGCTTTCAACTTCCACAAGATGAAATTAAATCGAGTAATTGTTTGCACATTTAACCACATGACTCTGATTTGTCTGAGGCAGATTGTGGCATTGCGAATATTTAAACCAGTAATAAAGTCTTTAAGCTTATGTTCCATTTTATCTCATTTATGTGTGTAGATCTTAAAATCTAATGAACAGAACATAAGATGTTTGGGGGAAGAGACAAATGTTGTGTACGATCACTATGGATTTCGGTTATTAAGTTCCAAGACCGTGTGCTGTAATTTTGTATGCATTGTGATTCTGAGCCCTGGATTCTGGAGTATATGTTCTTCCTTAGAAATCTTGGAAGACCAAGACTCTTTTGTTGTCTATTTTTCTATTCTTTAGTGTGATTCTATATCTCTTGTCTCAGAATTGATTTTTGGCAACTTCTTGAGTACTGTGTGGTTGCATGATAATCACTTACCCAAACAGGTTCGTTTTGAGTGATTGCCAAATAACCAGGCATGTATAGATACAGATTGCAAATAAGTATTGGGTGTGTAATGTATCTTGAGTGTGTAACTCAAGACATTTTATATTGGGTATGAAATGTGTCTTGAGTGTGTAACTACTTGAAATGTTGCTTCAGATCAGACCTTGTATTCCAGAGACATGTCTGTGTATCTAGTAGCAAAAACCTCTGACAGTTCAACAGAACTTTTCCAGCTAAAAAGGAATCAAGTTGGGGCTCTCAGGAAGAGATGAGTTTACAATTTTTAGAAATTATAAGCTTATACGTTAGTCTTAATGTCATTATGAGAAGGAATTTGGATGGAACTTGGATTTTATATTCCAAGGCTTTGCTTTGCCCATGGTGTTCAGCTGTCATATATTTTAATTTTTTTAAAAGCTGTCATGATGTTGGCAGCTTTCTGATGCTGGAGTTGTTTTCTAACCTCAGTGAGATAGCAAGCAGATTAAGTGTGTTTGATTTGGTAGTCTCTTCAACAATCTAAATTTGGAGAAGTGTGTTCATTTATTTTGGTATCTTATATCTTTCTCGTGGAAGTATTTTATGAATATAACCAAAATTGATGGGCTTGGGTGCTTGTTGGTTACTTCTTATTCTGTCATGAGTCCTGGATTCTGGTGTTACCTGGCACTCCCTTCCTCTCCTTTGGCTTCTATAGCATTGTTCTCTCAAGATTTTCTGCATGGTCTCTCTGATACCTCTGGCTGTTTTTGTCTGGGTCCTATTTTTTTCTCCCAACCTTTAAATATTGGTGATTCTCCAGGGTTCTGTCCTCAGACCTCTTTTCACCTTACTAATCTCTCCTGGATATTTAATTCACTAGGAATGTTTTTGCTACCGCATATATACTCACACTGTAATACATGTCTTCAGTCCAAGTTGTTCTCCTAGGTTCAAGACACCACTTGTTCATCTGCCCAGCAACCTCCACTCGAACGGCCCCTCCACCTTTCCAAGGCACAGTCACCATGTACAGATCTAAGTTCCTCTTTCTTCCAGACCTGCTCTCCTTCCCCTTGCTTCTCATTGTGGTGAGTGGCATTGCCATTCATCCTGTCACCTAGACTGGCAGGCCGTTGGTATCTACCACCCCACCCTACCCAGGCCTGTCCATTTGACCTCCTCAGTTGCTCTCAAATTCATCTTCACTGGATCCTTGTCAGTCTCTTAATTTAGGCCCATACCATTTCTTGCAACACTATCTTTTTCATATTCTTAAAAGTTTGGTGTGTGGAACAATGAGAATACACGGACACAGGAAGGGGAACATCACACACTGGGGCCCATCTGGGGGTGGGGGACTAGGGGAGGGATAGCAGGGGATCAGGGCCTAGGGGAGGGATAGTATTAGGAGAAATACCTAATGTAGATGATGGGGTGATGGATGCAGCAAAACCACTGTGGCACATGTATGCCTGTGAACAAACCTGCACGTTCTGCACATGTACCCTAGAGCTTAAAGTATAATAAAAAATTATGAATTTTTAAATTATGATTTTTAATGATTTGGGTACATGGTATACATATTTGTGGGGTACATGAAATATTTTGATACAGGAATGCCGTGTGTAATCATATCACAAAAAATTGGGTATCCATCCCATTGAGCCTTTGTTTTTTGTTTTTTTTTTTTTTTTTGGAGACAAGGTTTTGCGCTGTCACTAAGGCTGGAGTGCAGTGGCATGATCACTGCTCTCTGCTCACTGCAGCCTCAACCTCCTGGGCTCAAGTGATTCTCCTGCCTCAGCACCCCGTTTTGCCCCCCAGTAGCTGGGACTACAGGTGTGCACCATCACACCTGGCTAATTTTTGCGTTTATTTTTTAAGAGATAGAGTTTTGCCATATTTTCCAGGCTGGTCTCAAACTCCTGGGATCACGTGATCTGCCCTCCTTTACCTCCCAAGGTGCTGGGATTACAGGCATGAGCCACTGTGCCTGGCCACCTCAAGCACTTATCCTTTGTGTTACAAATGATTCATTTATACTCTTTCAGTTATTTTTTATTTTTTGAGATGGAATCTTGCTCTGTCACCCAGGTTGGAGTGCAGTCATGCCATTTTGGTTTACTGCAACCTCTGTCTCCTAGGTTCAAGTGATTCTTCTGTCTCAGTCTCCCAAGTAGCTGGGACTATAGGCACTTGTCACTGTGCCTGGCTAATTTTTGTATTTTTAGTAGAGATGGGGTTTTGCCATGTTGGCCAAGCTGGTCTCAACTCCTGACCTCGTGATCCAGCTGCCTCGGCCTTTCAAAGTGCTGGGATTACAGGCGTGAGCCACTGCGCCCAGCCTCTTTTAGTTACTTTTATATGTACAATTATTATTGATTATAGTCCCCCGTTATACTATCAAATACTAGGTCTTATTTGTTCTTTCTAATTTATTTTGGTCCCCATTAACCATCCCCACCTTCTTCCTCCCAATCCAATCCTATTCCCCTTCCCAGCCTCTGGAAACCATCCTGCAACTCTCTATCTCCATGAGTTCAATTGTTTTGATTTTTGGATCCCACAAATAAGTGAGAAAATGTGATGTTTGTCTTTCTGTGCCTGGCTTATTTCATTTAACATCATGATCCCCAGTTCCATCCGTATTGATGCAAATGACAGACTCTCATTCTTTTTTATGGCTAAATAGGACTCCATTGTGTATGTGTACCACATTTTCTTTCTCCATTCGTCTGTTTTTGGACGCTTAGGTTGCCTTTCAAATCTTGGCTATTGTGAACAGTGCTACAACAAATGTGGGGCTGTAGAATCTCTTTAAAGTACTGATTTCCTTTCTTTTGGGCATATACTCGGTGGTGGAGCACATGATCTTTAAGCCACCTTCCATATGGACCTTGCTTTGAGCTCCATATTTCTGAAACCTAATCTGATCTTGTCACATTCTGGCTTAACATCCTTCAGTGGTGACTCCTCATTGTCCTCAGGACTAAGTCCAAATTTTTACTGTGGTCCATGAGGCCCCTGAATGATTTGGCTCCTGCTCACCCCTTTAGCCTCATCCTTTGCCACTCCCTGAATGATACCGAAACTGTCAGCACTTGTTGAAGCTGGAATGAGCTTGCTGTTCTCAGTGAAGCTCTCCCTGTTTGTTTCTTCTAGTGAATTTTTGGTTTTGTATTTGGCTTCTAACCTCTTTGTTCATCTCGATGAGATACTATTCAGCATGCTGCATTCTGACATATGGATATGTTCCTCCCCATCCCTTTCTTTTGCAGACTCTCTTAACCTTTAAAGAGCATTATATCTGAAATAAGAGCAAATAATGATAATAGCTTACATTTATTAAGCCTCTGCTTAACATGCTAAACACCATTCTAAGTGCTTTGCAGGTATTTTTTCATTTAACACTCACACTAGCCCCATGACATCAATATCACTATAATCCTCATTTATTTCAGATAAGGAAACCAACACACAGGCAAGGTAACTTGCTCTGGGTCATACAGGTGGGAAGTGGTGGAGCTGGGGTTCGAAGCCTGGCAGTCTGACCACGAACCTGCCCCTTAGCTGGTGCACAATCCAGCTGCCCAGTGTCTGTGGCTTGTGGGAATTAGTCTGACCTGAGGAGGCCTTTCTTATTTTGGAGTGTGAGCCATGGCCTTGTCTGTGTCCAGCTGCAGTGAAACTTTGGGCTGAATGCCTGAGTGGATGGAAGCTCCAGGCTCTGGCTGCTGCCGTAGGAACAACAGATGTGGTTCCTGCCTTTGGGGTCTTTTCTGGATCCTGGCTATCAAGGAGAAATGTGCATGCTAGAAACAACGGGAAATTCTACCAGTGAAAAATAAGAGAAAATAAAGTGGCTATAAAGGTGTGAGGTTTGCCCAGATATGGCCTCCTGGTGTCCCTGGCCCAGAAGGCTAAGCACATGGCGGGGGTGGGGGGGGCATCAGGACCTTCCCACTTCCTCTTGCTGAAGCCTTTTAGTGCCAGCAGGTGTAGGCACAGGTTGGGCGTTAATCCCTTCAGCAGAGTCAGAGGGTCACAGCTTGAGTCCTCATTAGGCCTTTTATCTGGGGCTCTGGATGAGTCTCCTTGTCGTCCAGAGCCTCAGTTTCTTCATCTGATGATGTTAACACTGGCTTCATGGGGAGTTTGAGGATCACAGGAGATGATGGAATGTGAAAGTGCTTTGTGAGTAATCAAATGCTATAGAAATGGTGGTGGTTTTTATTATTAGATCATAGAGAGGTTTGCTGGAAGATATTTCTGACTTATCTGAGTTTCAGTTATTGTCTCTCTATCTCTTTAGTACCAGTAAGTGAGACTTGGCTGCATTTTGCTGTTTCTGGGTTAGGATAAAATTTTCTTAAAAGGCAGCTCTGCTTTTCATAAAGCCTCATTAGAGCCCAGAGACAGGGGCAGAACAAAGACGCAGGCCCCGGAGCACACTGTGACTTGCAGCCTAAGCTTTCCAGGAGACTCTCATTTCAATTACAGTGGAATGCCAGTGATCTTACCCGTGTCTCTCCCGTCCTAAAGTCCACAGTTGTGGGAGTTTTATTAGCAACACTGACAGCATTTCAAGGGGCTGCCCCCAAAAGCTGCTTCATTAATGAAGACATTTCTGGAAGTATCCTTTCTGGCTGACTGTGTTCAGCCGGTTCCCCATGGCTTTTCCTCCATTTGATGCGAGCATGCACGATATCCAGCTGCCAGTATCTTGGTTGCAGATGGTTTAAAAGAAAGTAGAAACTCTGAAGCTGTAGTCTCTTTAAGAACTGCCTGAGCATCACATACCCTTAAACATATTTTCTACCCAGGGAGGTAAAGTTTCATGGATCTCTCAAGACATGGACTGATTAATTAATTATTCCATTTATTTAATAAAAATGTATTGAGAACTAATATGTGCCAGTCGCATTTATAGATCCTGGAGAGACAGACTTGAGCAAGATGGAAGAGGTCCCTGCTCTCCTGAGTTTTACATTCTAATAGGGCCATGGATAGCAAGCCAACCATGTTTATATATTAGAATTTCGGATAGAGCTCCGTGCAGAGAAGAAGACAGGACAGGGAGATGTGATATGTGTGATATGCCTCCTTGGGGGCACAAAAGTTAAATAAGAGCAGCCAGGAAGGCCTTGCAGAAAGTTGAGTAGAGGCAGCTGAGTTAAGATCTGGGGAGAGGCATTCTGGTTGAGGGAGCAGCAATGCAGAGGCCCAGAGGTGGGAATGAGTATGGTGTGTTTGAGGACCAAAACGAAGGATGTCTGGAGTGCATTCAATGGGCATAAGTGTGGGAGAACTGATAGGCAGAGCTCTGTAGATCATACAGGGCCTTATAGATAAGGAATTTGGTTGTATTTCATGTTAGAGATCACCTTCTCTTCTCATCAAATTCGAGTGCAACAAGTAGTAACTCAGAGTGGATTTGCTTGTAAAGTCTTTGCAACTCCATGTTACTTGCCTATCTGCTAGTGACAGTCACCTTTGTCCTCTCTGTATGTCCAGTATTCATCCTGGAACCTGGCCTGCATCTGCTTGCTACTGGACCAACTTACTTCAACATCTGTAGAGTTGGGGTACAGGAGGAGGGCAGGGAGTGGCTGCTGAGCTCTACTCCTTGGCTCTTCTGTGTCCCCTAAGTGCATTAAACAGGCTGGTCCTTATCCTGTACCTTGACCTAGAAGAGACGACCTGGCAACCTCATATCCTAAGGGCTTACTGCCCTGCCATGAATATTGTTAAGCATACAGGGGTGGAGATTTTCAGAGGAGTCCTGGTTGGTAGACTCCTCACCTTGCAGATACAGGGACAGATCTCCCAGACTTCTTGAGCCTCTCTCCATTCTCTAGCACAGGCCTTCCCCAGGCTGACCATCTCACTGCCTGATTCATATTTGTCTTTCCTATTGCCCTCAAATGTACCTGTTTGGGTACTTTAAAAACTAGTTCAATCCAGTGAATTGAATCAACACTCCTTAGCTTGGATTTTGAGGCTCTTTACCATTTGGTACTACTTACTACCCCATCCTTCTTACTTATACTTCTCATACGCAGATTCTCTCCCATACCATACCATACCTGCAATCTGTAAATACCACTGTCCTTTGAACTTCTGCGTACGCCAAGCCCCTTCTCCTAGCATACCTTTTCCATTATCCTAGCGCTCCAGGAAAACCTTCAATTTCCAGTTCCAAGCCTGCCTCTCCGGGCAGCCTTCCTCAATTGCTTTAATTCATGAGGATCTTTCATGTACCTCTGAATGGCTCTAGTGCTTACAGTCTTCGTCTGTAATGGCCTCACCATGTAGTTATTTTACCTTTTTATCTCCTTCAGTGTACTGTTGGCTCCTGGAGTACAGGGCACTTGCTCTATTGATGGTGTCGATAACAGCCTCAAAGATGGTGAGAATCTGTGAACAAGCTGGGAACCACATGCACCTCCTTCAGGTCAGGGTGGGAGTATATTCCCCATGAAATAGTCCAGAAAGATGGAGTAGCATTGCTTAAATTTCTCGGTGTTCTGGTCAGCTTTTCAGATAGTTTCCAAAAGAAGTCCCTTGCTGAAAGAATTCCCTGTGACTCCAGCTGTGAGCAATGAATTTTTTAAAAAAAGCCTTGCATTAGCCTCTATCTCTTTGTGGAAACCAAGGACATCCTGCCCTTGTAACCACCTCTTTATTGATGGGAAAATTCCTCTAAGGCTTGGAGTTGGGAGTTGCCTATTTTTGTTGGAGGGGGAAAGTCAGCTCTGGACATAGGCAGACGTGGCCACAGAGACTGTCTTGTTGCTTCTGGCATTGATTTGGTAAATGTTCTTTGTCTCAGACTTGAGGATCCTTCCCCTGCCCTTGAATTCAATAATAGGTCTTGTTTTTGGCTCTCAGGAGACTATGCGACATGAACGTCCATACTCACTCATCTTGAGCAAGAGTGGGCCCTGTCTGGTTCAACATGTAGTCACCAACACACTCGCTTGATATGGGGTATTGGACTTGGGTTGCCCGCCTCATTGTCCCACCTGACCGCATGGAATTATGTGTAGAGCTTCATTGGGAAATGGCAAGATACAGCCAGTCTCCAGACTTTCCTTCCTGTGTGTATTCTCTGTTTCCCTGTTGGTATACAACATTCCAGCTTAGCACAGCAAAGTGGCCCATCTTTATGAGCTTAGAAGATGATAAAAACAGTTGCTTCTAGTATTTATTTTGACATGAGTGTTCCTACAGCATTTGATTGTAGCTGGGGGTCTAATCTGTGTGCTGTCATTTGATGCTCAAAATGCTTCCCTTGTGCCCACAGAGCACAGGTGTTTTCTCAAAGGGACAATGTGATACCCCCAAGAATGTTAGATGTTTTCTTGCCTTTATTGGTAAAAGCTACAAAACAAAGCAAAACAAAAATAAGAAATGGAACTCTTACTCCAGGAGAAATTTAGTTGGAGCAAAATGAGTTAATTAAGGAACAGTAATGTTTCTTAAATTTCCTAGCACATGAGTTTTTACCATATCTTACCATAAAACCTTGACTGAAGGCCAAGATTCACTGACTTTCTCAGGAAGAGTGAATCATTTTGCAAAGTTAAGGCATCTAGGGTCTAAAGATGTTGCTCCAGGTAGTACTTAATACTTTCTATAATTTTAAAATTTGTTTCTCTTATTACAAAAGCAATAGTAACATATATTCTTGTAGAAAATTTAGAAAATAGTGTCAACTCTTTTTTTTTTTCTAAGACTTCCAGGCTGGTCAAGAGAACCTGATTGTGGAGCCAGTTTTGGAAATGATGACCAAAGCTTGTGGTGTCTTCAGGAGGGTTTGCTGGCCAGTCCACATGTCTTGAACATATGCTACGAGAAAGTGACACTGGTGTCTGTTTATGTGGATCCTTTGCCAGGTCCTGTCTCCCATAGCCTGTTCCCTCTGAAATGTGCTTCTCTGACTTATCAAGAATAGTTCAGCCAACCTAGAAGGAGCACTCACTGGAATGATGATGCTGTGGTCCATAAAGAAACTATCTCTCTTTAAAAGACACCTCAACATTCCTTTAAGTTCTTGCTTGTATTTTATAACGGTGCACTGGCTGCCACTGTTTTCTTTATTTTTGATAACCACAAAACAGAATTGAGTCATTTCTATGGGTTTTCTCATTTTCTGTCCTTTGGTTTATCCCCCATATGCAGCTCCCACTTTGTTTAAAACTGAAGATTTATCTTGTTCGAGGAACAAATTCCTTTTTATTTCCCTCTGGGATAGTTAGACAAGCCAGTATGTTCTTGTTGAAATAAAAGAGATGTAGTAATTCTGTGAAGCATTGCATCCCCAATGCCTTTCATGCTATTTGGCACATAGTAGGTACTCAAACAAGGCTAGTTGAATTACTGATTTAAAACACCGACACTGATTTAAATCTGCTTATTAGCTTATCTCATGGAAAGAGGGCTGCCGCACTGCATACCTCTAGGGGAACCTGTCTATGCAGCCTACTGGAGCAGCCTTGTCTATAAGTAATAGTCAATCCAGGGTATGAGATTTGAAAGGCTTCTTGATTCTTGGTATGGTTAAAACAAAATCTTGAAAAGTGACATTGAGTCTGAAAGCTTCTCATGCTCTCCCACTGCCCCACACTGACAATGTTCATCAGTCTCCTCAAATCTAGGAACATTGTATGCTGCTCAAACTCATTCTGCGTGGATAGACTTCATCTAAATTCTAATCCATGCCAGCACTGCTTCTACTTTATATCATTCTGGTCCAACCCATTCATGTCTATTTTCTCTTTGATCTTCCTCTGAAAAATTCATAAGGACCTCTGCAGGTATCTGCATATGTGTGGGTTTCTGCTCAAAACCTACTATATGTGAAACTCCCTCTTCTTGATAGCGAAGCCTCATCTTAGCTAGTGATTTTTCTATCTGATGAGTTGTTTTCCTATTTCAATTTATTCTCTGCAGGATATCAAGCTAAACTGAGAGCCCCAGACCATTAAGTAGGATGACTATTGGAAAACATGAGTTGGCCAAACAACTTGCAGACTTACTTCAGATTTACTGAATAGTTTCTTGAAACAAAGGTTAATATACCCACTAGCTGAGGTATAGTAGTTGGTAGTGTGTGTTAACAATGAATTTATTCTGTGAGTGTCAAGCTATCTTGTATTGAAGTAGCCTGTTTGGGCTACTTCTCATAGATAAAATTTATATAAATTTTCCATTGGTTCTAGGTGACTAGCTATTGTTTGGGTCCACCATGGTATCCATTACATTCTGTCATATTCTCTACAGAGAATCATTTTTCTGATTGTGGGTTCTTTCCTTCATCATTCATTATTGCCTCCTTGAGGACAAAGACTTTCTCCTTTCATATGCATTCCCAGTGGTGATAATTGTGACAGAATGTAATACCTTTCAGTAACTGTTCATTTACTTAATAAATATGTCAAAAATTCTAATTAAGCTGATGGGTCAAAAACACCCTTGGATCATTGGATATAAAGATAAAATCTGGGATCATGAGTTACCAAGATTCTTTAGCATTTAATATAGTTAGAGAATTAGAAGGTATAAAGGGCACATTGCTTCTCAGTTTGCCAACAGGAGAGAAGAAATCATTTGTAAGTATTAAAAGTATGTGCAAACAGCTCCGTGTTATGATGCATGAGTTATTGGTTATGTTAGTTTTGTAATAATATAGAATCCTATTTCTCCTCCTGTCAAAAGGAAAGCTGTGAGCACTGGATTGAGCAGGAATCTCCTGAGAAATAGGAGAAGCAACTAGGGGCAGTGATAAGTAAACACCATGGACAGCTATGGAAGTTTCTCAGATTCAGGCTGTGGCCCCTCATGTGAGCAGTCTAGCTTATTAAATTGGACTAGGAAAAGAAAATTAGTCTCTGAATTCTTTTTCTCCTTCTCCTCCTTTTTCTTCTTTCTACCTTCTCTTCCTCATTTTTTCTTCTTCCTCCTCTTTTTAGAGATAGGGTATTACTCTGTTGCCCAAGCTGGAGTGCAGTGGCATGATCATAGCTCACTGTAAACTTGGACAACTGGGCTCAAGTGATCCTTGTGCTTCAGCTCCTGTGTAGCTAGGTGAGTCTCACTATGCCCAGCTAATTTTTTCTATTTCTACTTTTTGCAGAGATGGGGTTTTGCTATGTTGCCCAGGCTGGCCTAGAACTTTTGGGCTTAAGCGATCCTCCCACCTTGACCTCTTAAAGTGCCGGGATTATAGATGTGAGCCACTGTGCCCAGGAAGTGTCTGAATCTTAAGCCACGAAGAAAACTGGTGGCTGGCAGGAAGGATTGATTCCATTTTAAGAGAAGATCCTCTGTCTCAGATCTCCAGGGATGCAAGTATTAGAGACAAGGAGCAACCTGTTGCTATAGGCCACATCAGCACAGATACCCATGGTAAATGGTTGCTATTATTCCAGGCTATCTCAGGGCTATGAATTTGGCTGGGTGCTGTCTCTTTAGCATTGTCTTTATTTAGGCTCCAAGAAGCAGTTATTCTTCTCATACACCCTGATAGGCCAGCCTGGGCCCTGTCTCCTAGGAGACATGCTTGATATTCTGAGAGCAACTATCTTAGTTTGATTCAGGCAGCCTGGTGTCTACAGTGTGCCCTGGAAACAAAACCATCTGTAAAGAAGGATCTTTTCTTCTTGGTGAATTACTGTGGGACTCTGGGCAAGTCTCTTTACCTCTTCTGGCCTCAGATAACTTTATTGTCCTTAAAATAAGGTGATATGTGTGAGTAGACCCACATCCTTTGAGGAAACATGCTCCTGAAGATGGAAGTGAAGTAATATTATCACAGTGATAAATGGGTGCATTCTCTTGTGTAAGGTACAAAGTCTTGTTACAGTCTCAAAACTTGGCCTAATTTCTCCACAATTCCTGGCTAAGTGAACTGATAACTCAAAGGTTTGAGAATTGAACACGTATCTGAAGAAGCTTAGCCTTTAAGACAATGGAGGTCTGGTTTGGTGATAAATTTAATTTGAAAAGAGAGACCGTTTTCTCATGTATTATTTTCTCTTGGTAAAAAACAATGGAACAGATAGATAGATATGTGCTTCATATTCAAGTGTTCCAAATTATGCGTGACAGCTTTCCAAAAATTGGTATCTAAATACAACTCCCCTTTTGCATATATATGATTTGACCGCATTCTTGGTCTTGGATTGTATAAGGGCTGTCATTTATTGCTGTGATTCAGCAATTGTGATTAGTTGTTCAAGGGCCTTCATTGTCCTTTGCCAAAACAAAATTAGGGGAAAACAACATTCTCATCATGCCAATCATGTAACTTTAATGTTTATTTATCCTTCCATAGAGGAATCAATATCTATTTTTGAATGAGAATACAAATCATTGTGAGCCTCTCTCAAACATCGCTGGAATAAATCATTTTTAATTCTTCTAGGGGACTCACTTCATTACCTTAGCAAGTTGTATCTTATTGTTCACCCCTCCCCTCCAGCCTTAGCAGATTTTGAGGCACTTGTATGGATTTATAGGGATGTGGCCTTTGCTTTAGGGTTTTTTGGTGATGTAAAAGAGATTTTAAATGCTCTTTCATGGGAATGTTATCTAACCACCTTAAGCAGGAGCTCAGTGATCCTCTGAATGTGTTTCCCATTCTTCTAGGTATTTTGGGGGCATCTTTGTGGTTGACTTATAACCCATCCTGTGATTGCCAGAGTTGATGTAGGGGTGGCTGCCCTTTTAAGTCTGGCTTCCTGTCTGTTGTTGAGCTCTCATTAACACTCATACAGGCCCAGGTTTTGCTTTTTAGATGAGCCACCTTGAGTTGTATGAACCGGGCTACACTAAGAGAGACAACAACAATTCTATTTTATACTGTGGAAATTTATCTTCACTATTGTCACCAGTGCTATTCTTGAGTACAATATAGGGACTCTGAAATCTTGCTTTTCTTACTTTTTTTTTCCTGTTCCCAAGTAGTATCTGTCTTTTATTCTTGATAGTGACATCCTTGTACATCATAATGTTTGTCCTTAGGGAGCATGGCATTCATTTGCATTCATCCATGGACAAACAGCTAAATTTGGTTTGGAGAAGTGAAACCCAGGGGATAAGGGGACTCCACTACAGTCATATTAGACTTCTAAGACCTTGATTTTTCATTTAATTTTTTGCACTCCCTGGACCCCCACAGAACAGGGCAATAAAAAACACACAATGACATCTTGGTTGTGTCTCATTCTACCCCTTAAATTGCATCAGTGTTGTGGTGTAGATACCTATGGAGCAGTGTGGTAATATTCACCTCAGTAATGCAGCTTGGAACTGTCCGTGGTGCTGATAGTCTTATTAAGAAAAGTATTCATGAACAAGAGTGCAGCCTTGGATTGAATGAAACCTTTTGCTCCCTGAAATTAGAGCTGTAGATTCCCATGGCTGGGTTTTGCCATACTGAATGAAATAGAAAATTGGAGACAATTATTTTACTAGATTGAACCAAATTAATGGTTTTAGCTTTCAGTGCCTTGATATTTTGGGCCCAAGTTTTCTTGGTCTTAGACATTGGAAGAATTTCTTACTACTGGGCTGTTTTTGGTAGATAAAGCTCATGTTTTCATTTTTACTTTCCTGTAGCTACCCAGGAGTATCACAGAGAGCACACAGGGAATTGACAATTATTTTTAATGAGAGGTGTGTGTAAAACAGCTTCTTACTCTGAATTTCCTGTACTGCTTTTTAGTGGAATCAAGGAGTTTGAGATGTGCCTCTGGTACCATTTGCATTGACAGTGAATTTCATAATCACTTTCTGGAAGGACCAAATGGGCTCTGGCTTTGAGTTTTATTTCAGATGCATGCCATATTTTTTTCTAAGCAAACCTGCTAGTTGTGACATTTGGGGAAAACACAGCTCTCTAATATTTGCCTTTGGTTTGAACGAGGTGAAGAACATGATAAAGTAGAAAAGGACTTAAAAGTCAAGCAACCTTCATCTTCTCTTTTTCTAAAACTCAGATTCATGGACTTGAAGGTGTCCTGGATTCTTAGGGTGCTAGTGCCCTAGAAAATTCTCAGGAAACGAGGGAGTGCTTTTTTTCTCCACCCAAGTAGCTCTGCTACTTTGATGCTAGCACCAGCACCAAAAGTGTTATTGAATTTAATGTATATTTCTTGAGAATTTACATCTGGGCCCTCATGGAGCTGATAGAGCAGTGGGGAAAACAGACATAGGATAGCTAATTGCCCATATGCCAACGGTGCCATGTAAGTAAACAGGGAAACTATATTTTTTGCATTTGAAATGCAAGTAATAAAAATACAAGTACCATTGTGAGTCAGAACTGTGTTTTGGGGATTTGTTGTTGTTTATTTTCTCACTAAGAATTATTACATGAGGTATTAGATGAGACATGTCACCTATGCACATTATAATCTAAATTTTTAGGATGTCTGTTAGAGACATCCAAATTAAAAAGAGGAATTCTTTCAAAACTATTATGTTATAAACCTTGAATCAGATTCACTTTTCTTTTACTAAGTGTCAGTAGGTAATAGCCAATGCAAATGGGGAAAAAGATAACTGAATCATTTGGGATTCAGTAGGCCCCACTCTTTCAAAATAACGGCTTCATAATGACTTGGCAGAACACTCCATTTTCATATTTTCTTAGTCTGTGCAACAACAAGCCAGCAGAATTGTTATAAAAATACATTTCATTGGCAAAAATCTCATCTAATCATAATGCCATTTTTGGTACAAAACACATGGCACGTGATGGCGAAGTTATACACCATGAATGTAAATAATTAAATTTTAGCTTGTTTTACAAAACATACTTTCAAGGTTTTCTATGCAGTTAGTGGTCTAAAGTATATAGTTGTTATACAGATTAAGAATCCCAAATCCGAAATGTGAAACACTGTAAATCCAAAACTTTTTGGCTATCCACCTGATGCTCAAAGGAAATGCTAACTGGGGCATTTTGGATTTTCAAATTTGAGATGTTCAACCGAAGTCAGTATATAATGCATGTATTCCAAAATATAGAAAAGTCCACAATCTAAAAACTACTGGTCCCAAGCATTTTGGATAGGGGAAACTTAACCTTTAGTGTCTAAAATTACCCTAATTTGTGGAACTCAAAAACATACATGCATACTTACTGAGCTAAAAAGTCATAGAACTAACTGGCTGAAGGAAACAAATCTAAATGGGTGAAGCAAATCAATGGATTCTGCTGGCAACATCTTATACAAGCCAGAATTAGTGTGCTGCAATAGGATTAAGATTTCAAGTGGAAGCATAAAATGTATATGCAGGACCAAACACAGTCTGAATGGGCTAAATCCATTTTTTATTTCTACATAGATCAAGGGAATGAGATTTACTAAGATGATGCTTGTTAAATATTCAAATGAGAGCTGGATTTTTGTGCTGTTGCAGGGAAAGCCCATTAGTTGGATTAGCGCAGATCTTTCATACTACTTGGAGGTAGATTTCAAGAGTCTGTTTATGCTTAATGTAATTCTTCTGTTTGTGTTTATTGTCACTAAAAAAGGAAGCAAAAGAGGTGACAGATGTCCTGCAAAATTGAATACATTGTAAAATGCACTGTGATAGCATTGAGTTCATTCCTGCTAAGGCTGAAATGTGAGCTTGGGGCAACATTGAAACTGTGTATTGTGACAAGTCACTTTGAAAAAAATTTTGTGTTGTTCAGGAGTGTTTGGTGATAAGCAGAGATGGAATGATCAAGCAGATCTTCTGGCTTCAGGGAGCATGTGGTATAATAAGAATGATATATACCTCAGAAAGGGAAAACTGCCCTGTTTTAGACTAAGGTTCAAGGAGGGAGAGGTGATCTAACCTGTGGCCTGTGGCATACCTGAAAGGTTTAAGAGTCCTGAGTAGGGTGGGTCTGTTCCTAGACTGGGCTAGGTATGGGGATTATTGGTGGCTTCAGAGAAACTGAACTGCTACACTGGGAGACACTGAGAGGCTTTGAGCAGGAGAATGCTATGACTGCTCTTGCCTTGGTGAAATTAACCTGACATGGGTGGGCAGGGCAGATGAGCTGTGGAGGAGGGGACACTGGTCGAGAGGATATTTTAATAGTTTGGGTAAGAGAGAGAGGGGTGGAGCAGCCGCAGTAAGAATGGATGGGATGACACGAATGCAGCATGGAAATAGAATTGGTAGCATCTAACAGCTTTCAGATGCAGAGGGCTGGTGAGGTGAGAGAGCCTATGACTTCAAGCCTAGGTAATAGGGAAGATAATGGTGCCACTGTCAGGAAAACAGGGAGAGCAGTTTTGAAAGAAGCTAAATGTTGTTGTGAAATTTGGAGCTGAGGACTGTCTACATAATTTTCAGGGCCCAGAAAAAAGTTAAATGTGAGGCCTCATGTTAAACAATTATTAAGAATTTCAAGATGGCAATAGCAGAGTATGGCCCTTCTAAGCATGAACACTGTGTGAATACCCGGGTCATACACCCGTGGAGTCAGCCCTGATTGAGCTGGAGGTGTTGAGATGCATGTGTACCCCACGCCTTTCCTGGGGGAGATGCACCTGCCCCATTTTTGGAATGCTCAAGTAAAAACTCAGAGCAGATTTTCATGTACTGTTGCAGGATGCCACAGAGTGGTGACCAGGGCTGAAAAGGACAAGAATCATAGCAGTCTTTGGAACTGAACTCTATCCCAGTGGGTTAACAGCTAGCTTTATCAAAGGTGAGACATTCCCTAGAACAGGTGTGGAGGCATGAGTCCTCTGATATTTGTCATCAATTGCAATTTGAGTGAAAACTATTAAAGTTGAGAAGAAGGGCCCTCAATCTTCTTGTCCTTCCCCACACCAACATCTCACTCCTCCAAGGGTATAGCTTGAAGATTCCCTGGGCTTTTTTGCATCGAGGAAAGAAGATTATACACTTTTTGGGAGGTATCTGCGGTGTTTTTTTGGACACATTCTTCTAGAGAGTTTTTATGAATGCCACATTGTTTAATAAAAAAAAAATAATTATTTTTTTCCTATTTACTTTTGTCTCTCTCTCTCTTTCTTTTCTTTTCCTTTCTTTCTTTCTTTTCTTTCCTTTCCTTCCCTTTCCCTTTCCCTTTTTCTTTCCTTCCTTCCTTCCCTCCCTCCCTCCTTTCTTTCTTTTCTTTTCTTTCTTTCTTTCTTTCTTTTCCTTTTCTTTTCTCTCTCTTTCTTTCTTTCCTTCCTTCCTTCCTTCCTTCCTTCCTTCCTCCCTTCTTTCTTTCTTTCTTTCTTTCTTTCTTTCTTTCTTTCTTTCTTTCTTTTCTTTCTTTTCTCCTTTCCAGGGTCTCACTTTATTGCCAAGGCCAGAGTGCAGTGGCTGTGATCATAGTTCACTGCAGCCTGGGCTCAAGTGATCCTTCTACCTCATCCTCCTGAGTAGCTGGGACTATAGGCATCTGCCACTACACCAGGCTGTTTATTTTTAATTTTTCATGGAGATGGGGTTCCACTGTGTTACCCAGGCTGGTCTGGAACTCCTGGGCTCAAGCCATCCTCCTGCCTCGGCATCCCTAAGTGCTGGCATTACAGGCATGAGGTACTGTGCCAGGCTTCTTGTTTAATCTTAGTCATGGGTTTTGCCTCATTTTACAGATAAGGAAACTGGGACTTAGAGAGGCAAGAGGCTCAAAATTTCACAGTTACCACTTGGCAGAGCCCGTCTCTGTGATGCTGTCTCTCCTTGCTGGCCACGGAAACATAGACAATCAGAACGCTTAAGATTGAGAAAAACTAAGTCGTAGCTGAGCTAATGTTAAAACAACTTTCTGAGGAAACTAACTGGTTATTTTATTAGGGGCTGAGGGGAGAGAGGTGAGGTGGAGCAGAGAATGTTTTTGAGTCAAAATTGTGCAGGTGGTTCATGCTCCTGACACATGGCCCAGGAGTGCCTGTGTCTGCTCAAGGAGACTATCTGTCTTTTTGTCCCACTGGGCAGAAGGTATTGGGCCGTTGGGTCAGTTGAGAAGAAATCATTTTCCACTTTGTGACTGTGACCAGCCAGCAGGCTGGAAAGAGTGCCAGGGCAACTGGTCCTGCAACTGTCCCAGAGGCTGAAGCCAAGCATGTCCTTCCTGGTTTCTTAGCAGTTCCAATGCCTTGAAGCAGGGCCTGAGGGTAAGGAGATCACTGGAAGGCTGTGGAAGAGAAGTGACACCTGAACGAAGAGTACTGTCTCGCTTTCCTGGCACCCTGCTGACAACTCAGTGGAAATCAGGTGTCAGGCCAGATTCCTGCTGAAGGGCAGATCTTCCTCCCTCAGGCAGGGCTTTTCTGATAGGGCCCTGCCTGACAGGAGGAGGGAAGTTGGGAGGGCACAAAGTAGGGCAGGTGCCAAGTGCAGGATGTCTCTGTACAAAGTGCCTGCTAACTCTGAGAAAGATGCAACAACAGAGAATGTTTTGGAGTTTGAAATCGTCATCGAATTAATTAATTCTGAATTGACGATTCAAATTAATTGATGGGGGAAAATGTCCTTGATATGCTGCTGTTTGTGTATGCAAGTTCAAGGAAATTTTACTGTAAAATTAAAAAAAAAATCTGATTGTCACTCATACATTCTTACCTGTATTTGAATTCCATTTAGTGGCTACACCTAATGAAAAGAAATCTCTGAGTCCTGCTCCCTGTATGTAGCCCAGGTACACAGGGGGTCAGGTGGCATCTGTAGGTGTTTGGGCATCTTTGGGGGTGCCTTTCATGGTGGAATTCTGTCTAATACTCCCTACCCTAAGAGACCCAAAAAAACTGCCAGGTTTCTAACCAAATGATATTTGGGAGAAGGAGGGTGGACTGTAACTTGCTTTAAGATTATGTGCCCTCTGTAGTACGAACATGAGGTGAGGCGTGGTTCTTAATGAGATACCAGTGAGTGCGTATGTATTTATTTCTTAATACCAATGCTCAATGCTTATTTGATGTTAGAGACTGAATGGTAGTATTATGGAAAGCCAGGCATCAATCCCCTGGGCTTTTGAATATAGCCAGATTATATCACTTACCTTGAGGTTGCTGGTGTTTTTGACTGGCTTTATAGATGTGGTTTAAATTTATTTAGGAATTTTCTTGCAGACATAGATTGAATCCTGGTCATTTCTCTTATAGGTATGGTAATAGATGCCTGAACAGGTGAGTAGGGTGGTTTAGGGAGGTGTTCCCCACTTCTGGCTCTCAGACCCCTGCGTGGAGTGTTAGTTATGGTGATGGCGGTGAGTCATTTATGAGGAGATTGACTTCAAGTTGGTGAATCCATACAGTTGCTAAGCTTTGCCTATTATATGGGTGTGATTGAGTGTAATATAATGCCGATTTATTTCAAGACACCTCTGATTTGCCAATAGATTTTTGTCACAGTGTATTTATTTTAATTAAGATTTTCTAGATATTTACAGGAGTCTCCTAGGATAGAAACAGAACAAGTAGAGGACCATGGTTAGGGAGCAGCTACATCCCTGTGGCTGGGTCATGGTCTCCTCTGTGTATTCAGTGGCATATATTATGTAGCGCACAGGACAGTTCTTTAGTGTGGACACTGTTCTCTGCTGGTGAAGGCCTTTGTCAGCTGTTGCCCTCCTCCTCTCCACCTTATGCAAGAAGTGGTAATAATTTATGTTAGGAAACAATGAAAAACATTAGGCTGACCTTTTGTTCAAAATAGGTATTTATGCTTATGAGAATCATCACCACATCTGTACACCCATATTCATAGCAGCATTAACCACAGCAGCCAAGAGTGTACTGATGGATTAATGGGTAAAGAAATGTGGTGTATACACAAATGGAGTATTTTTCAGCTTGAAAAGCAAGGAAATTCTCTCACATGCTACAACATGGATGGATGTTGAAGACATAATGCTAAATAAAATAATCCAGCCACAAAAAGACAACTACATTATGATTCTACTTTATGCAGTATCTAACGTAGTCAAATGCATAGAAACAGAAAGTAGGATGGTAGTTGCCAAGAGCTGAGGGAAGAGGAAATGGGGTATTGCTTAATGAGTATAGGGTTTAAGTTTTGCAAGATGAAAAATTTCTGGAGATTGGTGGCACAACAATGTGAATATACTTAACAGTACTGAACTGTACAATGGTAAGTTCTATGTGTTTTTTTTTTCTTTTTTAAAAATTTATTTATATTTAAGTTTCAGATGTACATGTGCAGATTGTGCAGGTTTGTTACATAGGTATACACATGCCGTGGTGGTGGTTTGCTGCATCTATCACTCCATCATCTACATTATGTATTTCTCTAATGCTATTCCTCCCCAATCCCCCCATTCCCTGCTATTCCTCTCCTAGTCCCCTGCCCCCCAGTCCCCAGTGTGTGATGTTCCCCTCCCTGTGTCCATGTGTTCTCCTTGTTCAGCACCCACTTATGAGAGAGAACATGTGGTGTTTGGTTTTCTGTTCTTGTGTCAGTTTGCTGAGAATGATGGTTTCCAGTTTCATCCATGTCCCTGTTACGTGTTTTTAAAATCACAATAAAAAGAATCATTGTGTTTAAAGTTTCTAAGCCACGTTGACTTGTGCCCATCTTGTCTTTTCCATGGCATTGGCACCTTCCCAATTTTCTCATACTGTGTATCTCACATTCCTTCCTCCTATGGGAATTCCTCAGAATCCAGGTTAGACTTGTTCTGGGATCTCTCACCTGTGGGATCCTGCTGAGACCAAAGGGAAGACTGCCTTTGCCTCTGGGCCCCTGCTGTGGTGGATGTCTACTCTTCACGTCTCCTAGCATCTATGATCTGTTCCTTCCTGGCCCAATAGCTCTCTGGAGATCCAAACGCTGTGTCATTTTCTGCAGCTGCATTGATTAGTTGCATCATTAGGTTTGGTTTAATTGCAGTGACTCTGCTGCTAACGATTTATACAAGGTACAGCAGGAAAAAAGTCTTTGGGTGCTTCTATCTCCCCAAAAGATAAAATGTAATCATTTTTCCATATCATTCGAATTTTTATTGTTAACAAATGCCTGGCATTGTTTTTTGGTGTGATATTAAAGCCCAAAGGGATATTGTGGAACCTGCATATACATAATTTAATGTAGAGCATAGAATTTTAGTGCTGGAAGGGATTTCTGAGAGCTTTAATTTCAACTTCCTTTTTTTATAAAGGAGGAATTTGGGGCCCTGATTAGGGAAGTGTTTAATGGCGAAGCTGGAATCAGGCTTAGGTCATAGTTTGTATTGTGTGCTTTATTTCTCAATGCACCCCCCTGGAATTAATAAAAGTATATCCAGTGCCAGGGATTTGAACACCATTCATTTTAGAGCATAATATATCTATTAGCTTGAAGTCATTGTGCATTCAGTCTGTCAGCAACGAGAAGTAGCTTGTACCTTGTATAAATTCTTCAGACCACATCTGAAGTCCTATATCAGTTACCTTCTCTTTACCCCAGACATGTGCTTCTGATGCCATGTGCAAAAGTCAGCTTTTGCACTTAATGCTTCCAAGGAGCTGGCTATTAGAGGATTGCTGAATTAAAACATTTTGAAAATGGAAAAGTTCTTCTATAACATGACAAAAATCGTCCTTGAATTGACCTTTCTTGGGAAATGATGTTTCATTCACCTTTGACTCCCTCTTCACTTTCCTCAGTTAAACTTGTATGATACTCTTCAGGGACCTTGTACATTACTCCTTGTGAGATTATAAGCTTCCCAAGCCTCCATGTCACCTCTGAGTGCTCAGAGGGACCACCGTTTTTCCCCTCAATCTGGCTGTATTGAATTTAAGTAGATCATTCATAGAGTTGAAGAAAAAGTGTGATCACAAATAAAATGCAGCTTCCTAATGCAATGTGAATAGCTTTTTGTAACCAGATAGAATGAGCCCCACCTAGTTTCATGGGTAGGTGAAATTTGGTCTCAGTTCTGAAGGACAGAGAATTTGTGAAGCCAATTTTAGTAGAGGGAAAATAGCATACCTAGGAAGAAGGCACTATAGAGAAGGGGGGTGGAGGAGGGCAGTGGGCTTTCCTTTTGGAGTGTTTACTTGGCTCATGTGAGCCCTGATGTTCTGCCTCATTCTCCACCATTTGTAATAGTGGGTTCCTCCAGGCCATTCTGTCTGGAAGCATCCTGCTTCCATCCCAGATATCTACAGTTGACTGAGCTAGTGACAGGCCCCTAGTCCAAGATCAGAACCTCTTTCTTGGGAATTCGGACTAGGAGCTGGGAGAGGCACTTAGTTAGCCGGATTTGTGCCATGTGACCTTGGGAGCCGGGAGGTGGACAACCTAGTACCTGCCAGGAGGCTGGAGAAGGGGACGAGAATGGTCAGCAGAGGGTGATTTTCCAATTCTTAGGGCCTTGCCTGGTTGTAGGGCCTGGCTATAGCCCTGCCTGCACACCCATGTCAATATTCCTGTGGCTGCAGCATAGATTCTCTGTAGGTCCCCACTCTCCTCTGGGAAGAAGTGAGGATGGCTCTATTACTTGCATCTACGAGTGTTAAGAATAAAGGGAGCCTCAGGGAGCAGAACGAGGCCTGGTTGTATCTCAGGAGTTTGTTGCCGAGGTTTGGTTTTGATCTCTTTGGAGACCAGGTGGCTTGCTTGGTCCTAGTGTGCCTGGGTCAGTCTGTTCTCTCTGCTGTGACTCAGCACCTCTGGCCAGTCTGAGCTCAGCACCTGAGAGAGGGGATCATTGGTTGGAAGCTTACATATACATTTGGTAAACCTGGGACACCTATGCTGCATTCTGCACTTGGCCCTGTTGTGACACCAGGCAGAGCCCATGTGACGCATGCTCAGACACTTGAGAGGGTGGGAGTGAAGAACCCAGGGTGCTCCAGGGGGCAGGAATATATCACAGGGAAGGTGATGTGGAGTTGGGTGGACGAACCTGCCTGGTGGACAAGGGGAGCATCTAGGCAGGGGTAGAGGGTGTGTCAGGTGGAGAAGAGCATGACACAGGGGATGCAGGGAGAAGTCCAGAGCAGATGGCATTTGAGACAGAAGGGGAAGTACAGTTGCCCTCACAGGCAGAAGCTAGGTCACAAAGCATCTTGGGAGCCTGGCCGAGGCTTACTCTTTATAGGTATGGTGATCGCACATCTTACTGTGTCAGGGACAGTCCCGGTTTATGCCTGTTATCCTGGTATAATGATGAACAGGGCCCCTCTTTTACTCTCAAAAGCACCTAGGTTTGGTAAGAAATGATATCTTTGTCCTACTTTTAGATGATGGGACCCACTGAAGGATTTTAAACAACAGAGGGACAGGGTGAGATTTCGAGTTAGGGAGATGATTCAGGAGGCCGGGAAGAGATGGAGGGGCAAGAGCATGACTGGAAGCCAGATTAGAGAGAAGGGCCTTAGCAAAGCAGTGGTAATACAATAGAAGAAGACAATGGTCATGTGAAAGCTGGCAAGGAAGTACACACCACGGCCCTTGGTGAACCCACAGCTGTCTGGAGAGGGGGCTGGTGAAGGTAGCTGAATAAGAGCAGGCATTGGCAGGGGTGCAGTTGAAGTTTGTTTTAGGTCTGTGGTTTAGGGTCATGGGGAAGCCGGACAAGGAGTCAAGTATGGACTGAAAGTAGTGGTCTGGGGCCCAGGAGAGAAGACTGGCCTGGGACAGCCATCTGGAAGTCATTTGGTTGTGAGTGAGAACTGGATCCATCAGTGTGGATGCTAATGTTCAGGGTGAGTGGTGTCACGGAAGAAGAGAACAATCAAACACTAAGCCTTTGTTTAGGGATACCAGTGTTTAAGAAAAAGGCAAGAAGAAATGAGTGCACACAAACGACACTGAGAAGGACTAAGGAGAGGGTGGAGGAGACCTCAGGGCATGGCAGGAATAGCTGTTATCATGGATTGGAGATCTCCTGTGATTCACATACTATGCTGAGAACTCCAGGTCCTCACATTGTAAACCTGCAACAGTCTTGCAGGTGGGTGGAATTAGCCATGACTTAGGGGCTCAGAGTTTAAATAACATGTCCAAGTTTAGCTGCTGAGCCAAAGTGGCAGACCTGTTTTTTTTTTTTTTTTTTTTTTTTTTTTTGTTGTTGTTGTTTTGTCAAAGCCCATGTTCTTTTCCACCCCATGGGGGACTGGTGGTGGTAGAAGAGATGGACGCTCCAGAGTCCAGAAAACCTCCTCCTTCAGGGGACCTCAGCAACTTGGGAAGATGTCAAATTAGAGGAACTTGACCATTACAGGTACCAGTGAGAGGGAGGCCACTGGGCTTATTTCTCTGTTGGCCCCACTGAGCAGGTCACATGACAGAGACCTGGACAAGAGGCTGTTTAAAATGGAACATGAAATACTATGCCAGGGATTTAATTGCACCATGAATTGTGGCCAGAAGAGGAACCTAGCAACAAACTCATTTTCTGTTGGGCACAAGGCACAGAGGATCTACTATAATTATTTCTGTTTTTTTCCTTGTTGGCACATGCCTCCCTATTTATTATTTCCTTCCTTGAGTGCACATGATGGATCAGCTTTTATCTAAGATACTGGTGTTAGAATCACACAGCTGCATTGTGAAGAGTTTGCGGGGTCCTCAGTGTGAGTGTGGGCACACACCCTGAGTCTGACATTTATGGAGCACTTACTGTGTGTGCAAGACAGTGTACCTGAGTGTTGTACATGCACTGTCTTATTTAATTCTTGGCACAACCATGAGTTAGGTAATATTATCTTCATTTTAGCAGTGCAGAAACAATACTAAAGGAAGTCAGCAATTTGTACAAGATCTCGTGGCTAAGAAATGGCAAATTGGAGAGTTGAACCCAATTCTCCCTGGACTTCCCAGTTATTCTCTACATCTTCCTTCCTTTGCTCTGGACTGGTGTCTTATCCAAGTCAGAACCTCCTTGGCCTGCATCTTTTTTTTCCACCCTAAACTGTGATTGTTCTTGAAGACTGTGAAGGGCTAGCATGACTGTTTAAAAAGTAACTGGTTGAATGACCCAAAACATTTCAAACAACCCATGAAGAAGCCTTAGTCTGCAGCTGGACTAGCTGAGGTCTTGGCATTAGCTGAAGTCCCAGGAGGAGTGGATCACGATCTGCAGAAATGTCATCAGTAAGTGAGCACTCCAGGCCTGTCACTGACAGGCTTTGTTCTTTTTGCCTCTTTAGAAGTGGAAGGAAGCTATTTCTGAGACTCAGGAAATTGTGATGCTATCAGACACCCAGAGGCCTTTACGTGTGGCTCTGGGGCCCTTTCTTCTTGCAGGGACATGTTTTCTGGTTCTGTTGGAAGCTCTGCACTTGCCTAGAGAGCTGGAGTGAGTGTTCTTTTAAAAGGCAACGTCTTAGTACATAGACAGAAACATTCCTTTTGTTTGAGACCTCTTGCTTATGGATTTTCTTTTGTTACCAGGGAGGGTCTGTGCTCTTTTGCTAATGAATTATCCAGGAGTCAATGGCCCGTGCACAATGGATTGGTGTTGCCATCCATGCATCATAAGACACAGCTGCCAGCCCTGTGTGGCTGGGACCCAAGGGTCAGAGCCTCTAGAGTGATTACAAAGCTCTGCCATTAGCCACTTTTCCATTCCCTTTCTGTATGCCAGGCAGCCCTGCAAATACGCATTTGCTCACTTGCCTGGTGTGAGCAGTGGTTTAAGCCTGGCGGGTGGCTAAGATGGCTGATTTGATTTATCTTACTAATAGTATGATTTCATAAAAGTTGGAATCATAGACTTAGAGCCAAAAGTAACCTTGGTCCAGTGCCTTTATCCTGCAACTGAGAACACCACAGCTGGAGAAAGGTGGTGATTTCCTTGGCTAGGTCATGAGGAGACTCCAAGGTGACAGCTGAGGCAGTAGCCTCTGTCTTGTACCCTGGTGATTTTTCTCTGCTGCCACTTCAGATGTCTCCATGGAAAATGCTTCCAAGGCTGGTCCCATTGCCTAAGAGAATTGGAAAAGAAGATTATAAAGAGATTGGAGAAACCTCATCGGTTTTCCAGTGGCTGTTGGTGGGTTTCTTCTCAGCCACTCTGATGTTGAGTCTGATTATGACTCACCTATTTCTATCCAGAATCACAGGAAGAGTTGTGATGAATGCTCAATCACCTGCAGACAAGTGAACGAGCATCAGTTGTCATATTAGAAAACTCCTTTACTCCTCAGGTTATTAAAGAACTATTACTGCCCTCCAACAGTCATGTAATAAGTGAAGCCTCCCAAGGCTGAATGGCAGCAGTAAGTGCCTTATTTGCACCTAAGGATTTGCTTGCTCTCTCAGCAGGATCTGGGTCAATAGAAATTATTTTCATAAGACATTTATCTTTCTTTACTTACATTAGACAGGCTTTTTTTTTTCTGGAACTTGCTTTGGAAGCAGTAGGCTTTGGGGAAAAAATAAAACTGGCAGATTATAAGAATAAAAGCTTAAATCAAGTTTAGATATAAAAAATAAAATATAACTTCGAGGGAACCACATCACGACACCATTTCCATTTATATCAACACTTCACCATAATGTGGTTTAGACTCAAAATTTGATTCTGAGTTCTGTAAGATGATTGCTCATAGCAAGGCACAGTTATACCCACTGGATGGTGCTTACATTGGAGAGACCATTTAAAAAAGGTCATGAACAGCAAGTGGCAGGGGTCAACCTTTGACATAATCAGATTCCATATGAGAGTCTGTTACATAATCATTCCTGTTGCTCTTGGCTTTGCTCTTTAATGAACACCCCTCCAAAGCTAGCTGTACAGTACATATTTTTCCTACAATTACATTCTTGGGTCATGCAAACTTATTTCTTCTCTCCCTTTCTCTCTTCTCCCTTTCTGTTTCTTTCTCTTTCCTCTTTCCTTCATTTCTTCTCTATTTTCTAGGAGCTTTTCTCAAGTTTACCTTTCAACTCTGTTAAGTTTTCCATGTCTGTAAATATACACAAATATATGCATGTACCTTTCCAAGCCTTTTTTCTTTTGTCTTTCCAGATGTTTTTAGTTTGTCACATTATTCCTATTTCAGGGGTACTATATCCTTTCTTATCTCTCAAAAAATATTCATGGTAATTATTTTAAAGATTTTTCCCCCTCCCTGCAGAGTCTTTTTTCCTCCAGGCTCTTTTCCCCTCTATTTTGATCTCCGTTTTCCCCGTGAAAGGTGTTTCCTCCAATGTCTGATAATACTCAGTTGTTGGTTCATCTGTAAGAGGTACTACAAGGCTGTTTGGAGGCTTTGATGTGTGGGTGGGGCTAGTCGACTCTGAGCTTCACCATAGGGTGATCTGGCTGGGCTGTTTGATTGAGAATCAGTGTTGGTATCTTTAGGTCTCTCCTCTTAGGCTTCTCAGACTCCTCAGAGAAGATGCATATCATTGCTCACCTGTAGAGTGAAGGGCCAGCTGTTTTTACTGGGAGCCAGTGAGGATGAGAGAGTTGTGTTTGTGTGTTGTGGGGTGTGTGTCTTGGCATCCCCTTTTAATACTCCTACTTTAAATGAGGTACCCCAGCTTTAAACTTATGCCCTCAATTAACAGACCCTGTGATGTACCAGTTAATAAACTCCCTGTGTTTTGCCATGGTAGAGAAGGAGCAGGCAGCTCTGTTGTGCAGAGTGGCAGAGGAGGTCTAGGGGCCTGACAGCTTCTTGATCAGAGTTGCATTCAATTTGTCTTACTTTAGACCCCCTCACCCCATACCTCTGGAGGAATCTATTAATAATAGCATAAGCTCCTCAGCCTTTTGAGACTCACAGTGTTAAATGGATTGATCCTTATATCTCCCTTTGCTAGTTTACACTTTAGTGTCCTCAGGTCAGCAGAGACTTTAATGAGTGAGAAAGCCCAGGGCAAGAGAAGAGAAGTGGCTTGTCTGTCGTCACAGAACTTGTTAGGGCAGAAGCTGGTGTAGAAACTGGGTCTTCGGACTCTTCATCCATCATTGAGACTATCCTGTGTACTTCACCACTGTGTCACACTCACATCCACACACGATCTCCCCATCCTCCATCTCTTCATTGCCCTTCCTCCCCCTCTCCATTTCATGTGACTGCCACACTAATCCTATGAGTTAGGCTTGATTATCTTGATTTTACAAATTAGGAAACTGAAACTCAGATGGTATAATTTGCTTGTGGCCAGAGCTATCTGGTGGTAGAGCCAGCGTTTGACTCCAAAGCATGTGCTCTTTACTGCTGCATTGTAACCTCTTATGTCACGTGTTGAGCTGCTGAGCCCTCTCTAAAAAAACCAATCTGTAAAATTTACTTACTTTTATCATGGACTTTTACAGCTGACTTGACTTGAAAAACTTAAGTAGTGGCTATTTTCCTTGTGATTGGGAAGCCTGTCTAGTCTACCTCCTCCTGCTCTCTCTACAATTCAACAGCCTGCCTGCCAGTTCGTTTTGGCCAAGAAGAGATTCTACCTTCCTTTTTGAACCTATAGGTGGGAATTCGGGCAGACAGGTTATCAGGTTCAGCTTGGTGCATGTGTGTGTGTGTGTACACATGCAAATATCTCCAAATGAAATTTTAGAAATCAAGTTTTCTTACAAAGGTAAACAGTGGTGGTAGATTGGTCAACACATTCTAAGAAGGAAACTAGCTGCGGACATTCCCTTCTGGGGCAGGACTGGGATCACGGATTTGAGGACTTGCATTTCTCCTCTGGGTTATTTAGGAGGTACACCCAGGAGCTGCTTGCCTTGGGTTTTCTCTGTTCCTTGTAATGTTCCCTCTGTTAGGCAAGGTGTCACCCTGGAGATTCCTCTCCCTTTCCCACATGCCATTGATCTGCAAGTCCTCTCATTTTATCTTTAGTTATATTAATCCAAATATATCTTGAACTCATCTACTCGCATCCATTTCCCCATCTCTGCTTGGGGGCAGACTGCCATCATCTCCTGCCTGGACCCGTGCAGGTGCCTCCAGTTATTGATCACCCTCTCTACTCCCTACTTCTTTTCTCACTGGCCTCTTACCTCTCTCTCCCTTCTTCTTGTCTCTTTAAAAAAGCTCACAATGTATTCAGCCTAAAAGAGAAAATTCTGACATATGCTATAACATGGATGAACTTTGGGGCCATTGTGCTAAGTGAAATGAGCCAGTCACAAACAGACAAATACTGTTACGATTCCACTTATATGAGATTAGTCAGAATCACAAAGACAGAGAGTAAGGTGGCAGTTGCCAGAGGCTGACTTGGGAGACGGATGGGTGGTTACTGTTTGTTGGATATAAATTTCAATTTCTCAAGATGGAAAAGTTCTGGAGATTGGCTTCAGTGAATCAACTTAAAACTACCAAATTGTGGACTTAGAAATGGTTACAATAGTTTACAATAATCTGTACATTTCAAAATAGCTAGGAGAGAATAATTCAAATGTTTCTAGCATATGTAAATGACAAGTATGTAAGGTGACAGCTACCTCAAGTGTGCTGATTTGATCTTTACAAATTATGTGAATGTGTTTGAATGTGTTAATTTATCACATGTATTCCATAACTTTGGACATCTATTCTGCATCAATTAAAAATTGTTTAAAAATGGCTAAGATGGGAAAGTTAATGTATATTTTACCACAATTAAAAAAAAAAACTACAGGATTTGTTTTAGAGGTGATAAAAATGTTCTGAAATTTATTGTGGTGATAGTCGCACAACTCTACTAAAACCCATTGAATTGTGCACTTTAATTGGGTGAATTGTATGGTACACGGACGATAATCTCAATTGCAAACCTGCTTTTTAATATCCATCAGGGCTGACCTCTGTTTCCCCTGTGCTCCTCTGCAGGGACTCAGAGATGGTTTTCGCGAGGAGATAGATCTCTCTCTTGGCTCAGTTCCAAAGGCTAGTCAATCCGTCCCAAACTGAAGTTCCCTAGAAAGACTTTGGTTTGTTTATATCCACCTCTTAGGATGAGATGGAGGACCAGGAGTGGTGGGAGAGAGTGTACCATAATGGCAGAACTATCAGAGGTAGTTATATTATTATTTTAAGATGATTTATTATTCTTTGAAAATGCAAAATTGGCACTGAGCATGAAAGAACAATTGTGAGTCTGCTACATAGTCTAGCCCTCCAGTTCTGTACTGATACTAGGGCTTTTGGACCCATTTGTCATTCATTCATTCATTCAGGAAGTGTTGAGCCCTCTCTGTCACACCCTGAAGAGAGATAGGCATATCTTTCACGATGTGGTATTGAAATTCAGGGGTACAATCTAAGACTTTGCTTGGTGTAGTTTGCTTAGGAGTAAAAATGTATAAAACACACAGGAATAGCACAACAGGAAATGTTGCAGAATCCATATGAGGAAAATCACAAAAATTTACTGACTGCCATAAAAGACTTCAGTAAATGGAGATGTGCGCTGCCAGTTTCTCTCTGTGTGATAAAGATGTCAGTTCTTTGCAAAGTAATGTATCATTTCACCCCATTCCAATCAGCATCTCAGCTGGGGTTTTCTTTCTTTCTTTCTTTTTTTGGATTGTGTCAAATTATTCTCAAATATGAATACACTGGCTGGAACTGCTAAAAAAAATTTTTTGGAAACGATGCATAATATAGGAGATTTGCATTTCCAGATATAAAATGTACTCAAATGATGCTAATTAAGACCACGTGGTTATTGCAGGAACATGCCAGTGCATAGAATGGAATAGTCTAGAAACAGAGCCGAATTTGAAAGAGGGTTTAGTGCATGATGGAGAGAAAGAATGAATTATTTAATATATCTAAATTAACTACTTGGAAAAAATAGGATTAGAGTCTTTCCTTACTCTATGTACACAATAAATTTTGGTTTGATGCAAAAATTTTAATAATAAAGAGATGAAAAGTAGGAAAAATTGTGGGTAACTTCCATATTAGGGAAGTCAACAGAAACAAAATGTCACTGGAGGAAAATGACTCATCGCTCCATATGAAATTAATTTTTTTTGAGACGGAGTCTCTCTCTGTCGGCCAGCCTGGAGTGCAGTGGCACAATCCCAATTCACTGCAACCTGTGCCTCCCATGTTCAAGCAATTCTCCCTTCCTTAGCCTCCCATGTAGCTGGGATTACAGGTCTGTGCCACCATGCCCAGCTCATTTTTATATTTTTTAGTAAGAGATGGGTTTTTGCCATATTGCCCAGTCTGTCTTGAACTCCTGACCTCAGGCGATCTGCCTGCCTCAGCCTCCCAGAATGCTGAGATTACAGTCATGAGCCACCATGCTTGGCCAACATTAATGTTTTCATAAGTTAAAAAAAAAAAAAAAAACTCCCCCAAGAAATTAAAATTAAGATGCTGCTAAAAAAAATCTTAGAAAAACATATGCAACAAAGCATTAATTATGTTAATATATAAAAACAACACTAGAAACTTAGTGGGAAAATTGGCAAAGGAAATAAGGTGGCAATTAATAGAAGAAATACAAATAGGCAATAAATATGAAAAAAATCTTAAACCTTTCAATGCCTCCCACTTAAAGAAATACATTTTATAGGATGGCTTATATGTGCTCCTTAAGAGAATCATGTTTTCAATGAACCCTTAATATCCTAAGGAAATGAGTTTAATATTAAGTGGAAACAATAAGAGACAAAATAGTATGTCAAAAATCTGTAAAACAAAGAGAAACAGAAAAAAATTGGTAAGACATCATTGAAAGTTTAGTAATGCTGTTGGAAAGGAAAAAGAAGAGTTTTAAATTTAAGCTTTCATTACACCATTGGTAGAAATGTAGATTGGCATAACTTTTAGATAAAGCAATTTGGCAGGTCTTATTAGGAACTTTAATGAGTCAATGAATGCCATCCAAGAGTTTATTTTTGAGAATTTCTCTTAAGGAATTAATTAGAGATACAACCTTAGGTTTGCCTATGTGAATGTAAGTCAGTTTATCGATGAAAGTTTAAAAATTGGGAACAAGCTGTAAATCCAGCAGCGAGAGGTTATTTAAAGAAGTTGCATTGAATGTACTTGATATAATGTTTAATGATAGTATAAGATGTAAGATTATAAATATAATCTTATATATATTTTATATATATTTATATCACATCGTGATAAAAATATGTAAGCTTAGAAAATACATTGGAAGTAAGGAGAGCAAAGTGTTAATTGTGATCATGCATGGTTAGAGGGATTGTTGGAAATTTTAATTCTCTTTGTTTCTTTATGTTTTCCATATTTTCTTCCTTGAGCACATATTACTTTTGTAATCAGAATCTTGTCTTCATGGAATACTTAGTATTTAAGCAAACAGTTCATTGATGTTTCAGGAATTATACAAATTCTCCAGGCTACTGATATTTAGCAGTTAGCATTCTTAAGAAATGGAGAAAGGAAATCTTTTTCTCAATCACTTTTAAGGTTTATACCTACTTCCTTGAGATCTAATATAGTTTGAATGTGAGACCTGAAAGGTAATGGTAGGAGAGTTCTCATTTATCCTGCAGATCTATTGAAGATCATTGGAATGGGGGATGCGTTTTAGGAGTTGAAGTAAATTCTATTGTGAAGGACTGAAGATCAATATAGAAATGTCTCTTTTTTTTTCAAATGACAGCTGAAGAAGAAAGATAGATCATTACTCTCTGCCTATTTGGAGGCTCTTCACGAACTGCTTTTAAAAATCAGTGCTCGGTTCAGCAACTTTGCCATTTCTTCAGTTGGCCAGTTTTGGTGGATCTGTTTAATTAGATTTAAACATGGCATCTGTAGCCCCAATAAATTCAAATAATTAAGCTTCATGATTTCTTGTGTGTTATAAATGTCACTAAAATTGGTGTTGTGGAACAGATTATTTCTTTGGTAATTGTAATTTTTGTCATGAATTGTTTGATCATTTATAGTGATTAGAACTTCGAAATAATTCCTTAAAATGGTACTCAATTGAATACATGTTGTTTTTTTTTCCCCTTTGGATTGAGTCTCCTTGTCTGTTTTTCCTCCTCGAATATTTGTGCTAGTGTGCTTTCCTTCCATATAGGAAAGGATACAGATAAATACTTTCAAAGTGTACAGTGCTCAGATTTAGAGTTGTCCTGGGAGGGTAGCCTCAGTGTTCCTTTAGAAGGAAAGCTCTGTGCTAGTTGGTTGGATTCCATCTGGGAGTATGCATGATAAAGGTTTTTGGGAGGTTAGGACTGGCCTGTGGTGTCCATCAATAACCAAAGACCTTTTGAGATGTTTTCCTGTTTTCTATGGCTCCTTAGTCTCTTAGGAAGTAACCTAGACAATAGTGACATGGAAGAGGTGGTTTTGGAAGTCAGATGGGGCCTCTTTTTTCTGATCATTATTGCTAGACACTTGGAGGATTCTACAGGTCCTCCAGAATGCTGGTCAGTGATTGAATTGACAATTTTGAAAGCCTGATGTGTGTTAAGAGAGTCCTAGATGCTGTGGATGCAAATACATCTTTATCTCCTGCCCTCCTCCATGAAATAAAGATGGACCTTCACTGCCTGGTGACTCGCAGTTGCCTTTTCTGTTTACCCTAATGCACAGTTCCCCCCAACCAAACAAGATGCTCTGCTGTCTCTGCTCACATTGCTCCTATTTCTACCTGGAATCATCTATAACATTCCTTCTGTTTCAGCAATAAAAGTTCTGATTTTTCAAGTCCAGCTCCATTTCCATCTCTTCTCTGGAACTTTTATCAGACCCCAAAGCCAGCTGCAGTGGCCCTGCTCTCAAGATTCTGCATTTGTCTGTAACTCCCTTCAAGGCAGGTGCTACATCTTACCTTGTAGTGTGGCTATTTGTTAACATCTTTTTGCCCTCCACAGGGCAGGAAACCATTTACCTTTGGTTTCCTAGAGAATGAAGTAAATATGCTTGTCGGCTGGATGGGTGAAATGCCTTTTAGATAGGTTGATCTAGGACAAATATGCAGCGGGGGCAAGCATTTCAGCAGTTGACCCAGGGTTGTACTCAGCCAATGGTATTGTCTGACAACTTACTAACTTACTGAAAACTCAGTAAGATGATAATATCAGTATTAGGATCAGTAATGCAGGTCTTCATTTTATTTCATTTTAAAAATTCAATACAATGTAACATAAAAGTCACCATTTTAATCTGTGAACTTCTGTGGCATTAAGTATATTCACACTGTAGTACAATCATCACCACTGTCTAGCTCCAGAATTTTTTTCATCTTGCATAATGGAAGCACTGTTCTCCTTTCCTCTCAGCCCCAGGTAACCACCATTCTACTTGCTGTCTCTGTGAATAGTTTGACTACCCTAGGTGCCTTACAAAAGTCAGGCAGGAGTTATAACATCATCTGTCTTTGTGTGTCTGGCTTATTTCGCTTAGCGTAATGTCTTCAGGGTTCATCCATGGTATGTCATATGTCAGAATTTCCTTTTTTAAGGCTGAATAATATTTCATTATATTATATGCTACACTTAAAATATCTTTTCACTGGTCAGTGGACACTTGGGTTGTTTCTACCTTTTGGTTATTGTGAATAATCCTTCCGTGAGCATGGATACAGATACCTTCTCAAGTCCCTGTTTTCAGTTCTTTTGGGTATATATCCAGAAGCGGAATTGCTGAGTCATGTGGTAATTCTATATTTATCTTTTTGAGGAAACTCAGTGCTGTTTTTTCATAGCAGCTGCATCATTTTATGCTCCCACCAGTGGTGCACACTTTTTCCATATCCTCACCGACACTTGTTATTTTATGGGTTTGTTTTTGTTTTATGTAATGACCATCCTAAGGGGTGTGAAGTGGTGTCTCATTGTGGTTTTGATTTGCATTTTCCTAATGATTATGGTTATTATCTTTTCGTGTGCTTATTGGCTGCAGTTTATCATTTGAGTAGCTATTTAGCCAGACATTACACAAAAACTCTTTACATGCACTGTCTTAGTTCATTTTTTTGTTGCTGTAATAGAATAGCCAAGACTGGGCAATTTATAAAGAAAAGAGGTTTATTTGGCTCATGGTTCTTCAGGCTGAGAAGTTTAATGGCATGGCCTTGGTTTCTGGTGATAGCTTTTAAGCTGCATCATAATATGGTGAGAAGGTCAAAGGGGAAGTGGACACCTGCAAAGAAACAGAACCAAAGCGACATCCTGGATTTATAACAATCTACTGTTGCAGGAACTAATTCATTTTCCTTGAGAAACAGTCCAGTCTTGCCAGAGGAAGAACTTAGTACATCAAGAATGACACTAAGTCACCTGCCAGAGTGAGACCCAAACACTCCCCACTGGATCCTGCCTCCCAATACTACTATATATGGGGATCAAATTTCAACATGAGTTTTGGTGGAGACAAACCATATCCAAACCATAGCACACACCATCTCACTTATTCCTAACAGCAAACCTGTGGAATAGGCACTTCTAGTAGATTCATTTCATGGAAAATAGAAACAGAACTCTGAGCAGTTAAATAACTGGTCCAGACCCATGCAGCCAGTGAGTGACTGTGCTAGTACACAAATCCAAGTGTGTTCAGTTCAAGACTAGGTGCTTAATCATCTCTTGAGCCATGCATTTCAACACTGTTTGGCTGTAACAGAAAACCTCTCCTACACTGGTTTAAAGAATGAGGAGTTTGTTTTTCATACTTAATAAGTAGTCTGAGGGATATAGCTGCTGTCCTTGCCTCATCAGCTCAACAGCATCAGGGCTAACATCTGATTCTCTGGGTCTTTCCTTTATGGCTCCCTCATTACTTCCTGTTTGTGGGATGGCTGGTACAGCTCGAAACATTACATCTATGGTGAAGATGGGGAGAAGAAATGAGGGCCAAACTAGCTGGGACTGTCTTTAAAAAAATTAAAGCAAAAGCTTTCCTAGAAGCCTCTGAACAGATTCCTGCAGACATTGCTCTGGCTAGATCATCTGATGACCCCTCAGTGTAAAGGAGGCAAGTGGGTGGCCAACGCTGCCATCTCTGTAGTGAAAGACGGCAAGGGAAAAGGTATTTGCAGTGGCTTTTGGGCAGCCACTCAGCAGTCAGTCATGGCATACATTTCTAGAGAGATCCATGGTTTATTTTTTCCTAATTAGAATTCTAAAGCCAAAATGAATGTGATTAAGTTCCTCTGCCGCATTTTAACTGGAAACAAATTTCATGTCAAAATCTTCTCTGACCAAGGAAGGCATATGCAAAGATAATGACAATACCAGGAGAGGTGGATAAAAGATTTAAGTCCAAATCACTTAGTAGACTGTAAAGGACTATACAAATGCAGTTTTGCTAGGCTGGAAGCTTCCTGTGTCTCATCATCATTGCTGAACCTCCAGGGTCTAGCACAGGGCCTGAAACATCATGAGCAAAATAAATAGGTGATTACAGAATTGGCTGAAGCATCATTTTAATATGCCAGTGGTAGAAAAGCTTCCAGGACACCCAGCTGTCCTGGATGAGGGAAGGAGAAGCTGTCTGTGAATTGCTGAGTATGAGTTGGGGTGATGGATAATCTTTTTGCGCCCCCCACCCCGCACCCCGTGACTAGAGCCTTCGGTATATTCTATAATAATGCTATAGGTACATTTAAATCAAAATTTAAATTCCAAGTAAATACACTGCTGGCAGAAATCAGTTAGCCAGCAGTGCCATCTTTTTAAGATGCATCACCTGCCATGTGGCTCTGTGTACTAGAATGTTGAACATACCTCTGTGTAGTAAGATTAGTATCATGTGTTTATCATCCTCATCAAACACTGTTTACTAGCTGCCTGGGGGAAACTTCTCAATGTGAAATGCTCTCCTGCCTTCCTAAGTACTTGCTATTCTGGCCTGGATTGAGGTGGACACATAGGAATTGAAGACACACTTCACAAGCTGTCCTAGAAACAACACATCTTTACAGAGACCACTCAGGCCAAGGTCCTGCCCCAGTCACAGTGTGCACATAGCCTTGCTTAATTTATGCCACAGCTTTGAGTAGTTTGAGTGGTCAGTCCATCCAGGACTTGACTAGAGATCTTTGGTCTCCACAGTTTAGGTTCTCTCCTCTCCTTTGGATTATAGATGAATTGATCTCTTGGGTCTAGAGTGATGCCAGTGTCAGTATGGATGGATTGATCTCTTGGGTATAGAATGACTTCCATGTCAGGATGGGCTAAGGATTGAACAGTGGATTAAGAGTCCAGGGTCTGAGCCATAGCTCTGCCAAAGATGGCAAGGCTTTGGGAAATCCCCTTTCCTTTTCTAGGCCTCAGTTTATTCTTCTGTTATGTGTGCATGCTGAATGTGCTAAGCCAGATCATACTCACTAAGTGTTTATTGTGAGCTGGGGGATGCACTGGCACCGAGGCCATTGTTTTGAGCAGGTTGAACTTGTTTCTGCTTTTGTGGAGCTTACATTCAGTAGATATGATGGCCATTAAATAAATACTTATCCAAGTAAGTATTAATTACAGTGGTGGTAAGTGCTGTAAAGGAAAGTATAATATAATGTGTTATGTCATAAGAGACCTGATATAATGGGGGTGGGGATGAGCCGGAAACACCTCACAGAAAAAGTTCTGCCTTAAACAGAGATGAAAGTACACAGGAAATTTCTGTGGGATTATGTTTTGTGGGATATGTGATCCCAAGGTGCAGAGTCATCAATGTATTCCCACAGACAGAGCAGGCTGAGAAAGTAAAATCCTGCTGTGTTTCAGGAACTGAGAGGAGACCAACCTATGGGAACAGAATGAGTGAATAGGAGAAAAGCAGAAAGACTGCGGAAGGGTAGGCAGGGCCCAGATCACCACAGAATCATGAAAATCACGTGGAGATTTTGGTATTTATCCAAAGAATAAAGGGAAACCACTCAAGGTAGGGCAAGAGTGCCATGATCAGATGTAAGTCTGCAAAAGATCACTCTTCCTGTTGGATGAAAACAGGTTGGAGGAGAGCAGGGGCACCTGGGTTGAAGAGAGTTCTATCCGTCTGTTCTCTACCACAGCTGCCCCGGTTTAGATGATGGCAGCAGTAGAGATGGAGAGAAGCTGAAGGGCTTGAGAGAGCTGGAAGAATGGACAGGATTTGGTGTTTTACCTTAAGGTGAAGAAATTAGGGAGAGGGAGGTGTTAAGACAACTCCCATAATTCTGGTTGTCTGTCTTTGTGGGGTGGGTGGGCTAGGAACCAGTGAGGAGAACCAGAAGGGGACCCACAGTTTGGCAGCAGGACATTGAGGGAGGACTTGGGCCTAACTGGGATGAACTAGTGCTTCTTTAAAGCTTATCTGAGGGAGAACACACTGTTTCCATTCAGTGAGTAGACAGAGTCGACACATTTTCCAGGGAAAGATGCAGAATGAAAATGGTTGATACGAACAGTGAAAGGAACTTAGATTCCATGAGGTCCAGCAAACCGTGAGTAACTCCAGGAAGAGTCGAGGGAGTTGCCTTGAAGGACAGGTTGGAGACTGGCTCTCCCATGGCCATCTCTCCTGGGTGGTTGGCTGTGATTGCCTCTCTCCCTGCCTTTCCGTATTCCCCACACGACTCTCCTGGTGATGTGACTGTGTCTCAGAAACCCCTTGCTTAAGAGGCTAAAAGCCTGAATAAATGCTCTTTATTGTATGAAGGACCAAACCTACCCTCTCAGTCTCTCTCCTACTACTGTCTTCTCCACTTTCTCCTTCCTTCACACAGTCTAACTTGTTTTTAACCTGAGTGCAGCCAGGTTACAAAGAGATTGGTATGTTTGCAGTGGCCCCAGGGAATGACTTGTGCTGGGTCATGGCTTGGCTTATCCATAGAAAGTCCCAAAGTGGACAGAAATGGAAAACTTCTGGGTTCTACAGTGCAGGTACAAGTAAAGAGAGGTTACTCCCAGCACAGCAGTACCTTTGAGCATGGAAACAGGACTTGGCCAGGATAACATGACTTGCTGAGCAGCCGAAGTATTGCCTTTTATGGTAGGACAAGTTGCTTCTGGGTTCTGACCTAGAGTGGAGTAGTAGGGAGATCAGGAGCTCTGAGGTCTTTGGCCTGGTAGGCATCTTACCCTGTGGGGGACTCCATGATCACTGAGCTGTGGATTCACCTTTGTGAGAAAACAAGGGAGACCGCAGAGACTCATCCCTTGCCCATGTTTTTGGCTTCTTCCCAAACCTGGACCTGCTTAGCTGCTTCTTCCAGAGTAAATGAAGAAAACTGTGTTTTCACGGGGACCTTGGTGAGATATAAGAGCATAGCCCATGCTGCTTTTAGGCCCACGCATGAAAGTATCAACCAGTCTTGGGGAGAAAGGCTTCTCTCCACTTCAGCAGTGAACACAGAGCTTTTAGTTAAGATAACACTAGCTGCTGTAGGAGAGAAATGCCAGCACCTCAGTTGGTTAGGGGGAGGGCTTTGCTTCTTGGCATCATTCAGGGACCTAGGCTATTGGGGGCAGCTGCTCTCTCTAACATGAGCCCACTGGCAAATGGGGAAAGAGTATGGAGAAGGCACACCTATTTCTTAACTGTTGGACCTGGAAGTGACACACATTATTTCTAGTCACTCCATTAGCAAGCATTAGTACCTAGATGCAGAGGGCTCTGGGAAAGGAAGTTTTTGGCTTGGCAGCTGCTTCCCAGCAATGCCTCTGCTCTGGAGGAGAATATGAATGGTTGGTGGGCCACTTACCCTCTGTGCCACACATGGCAATTGTGTACCTTATGGGAGTCCCTTGGAGTCTGTGACCCCTGGCAGAGATGTTAGCACTCTCAGGGTGTTGTGTGGGTAGGACTGAGCATTCGAGGTGCTGGACTGGGAAGCATTCTTTGTGAATTCTTGTTTTCACTTCAGGGGACTCCCAGAAATAACTGGGTAGCACTTCCGGTAGCAGGAGGTCTTACATCATGTTGAGACGGTCACCCATAGGTTAGGGAAAGGCCTATAGGCTGATGAGGTTTGAGGAAACTCAGGTCACATGTAATAAAAATTTTCCAGAGTTTTTCTAGGGGAGATGATCCACATTTCTTCCATAGAAATACCCTACAAATGTAGAAGAATAACTCACCAGGCTGCCATTGTTAGAAACATCTTTTGAAAACATGCCATTTGTCTTGACTCTTACCTAGAACTCAAAAGGCAAACTTCTGATCTGTGTTGAGCTCAGCATGAAGGGGCCTCCTTGTGTGGATGTCCACCTCTTGATCGTAGATACTCCTATCACAGATGAATATGTAAGTGGACATTCTGGCTTATAAATCTTACCTTTGTTTCAGAAAGAGTGAGTCAGTTCTTAAGCTCATCTACATCAGAAAATTGACCATCAAGCTTGCTTTTCAGGTAACTTTTCAAAGCTCAGCCCTAAAGAGCCCTCATTTCTTTTGCTGATGTCAGTTGGTGTCCAAAGAGCATACCATGTCTGAGTAGGAGTTCCTGAAAAGCTGTGCATTCATACTGGGTATCCAGAATTCTCATTGCCTCCTCCTACATTTGGGAGTAAGCAGTTGATAATCTTATTACCAAATGGACTGCAGTTGATATGTAAAAAAGTTGTCATGGTATATATAGATTAAAAACAAACAACAGCAATGATGATAGGCAGCTAACAATTGATCACTTACTGTTGGCCAGGCATCTTAACTGTGCAGTACTTTATAAGCTAGGTACTGTTGTCATGTCTATTTTATGGATGCGAAAACTATGGCGGCTCTTCAAAGATCATATTGTAGAGATGTGGCCAAATGAGGGTTGGAGCCCAGCTGTTGGCTGTAGTACCCAATTTCTGGATAGACACTAACCTAGAATGAGTTGGTGTACTTCTGGCAACCTTTTTTTTTTTTTTTTCCTGTAATGTACACTTAACAACATAGAAGAGAGAATGTATACCCCAAAGAGGTTTGAGGGTTTTGGGAGTTTAACTGGAAGCATCTATTACAGTGGGAAATGTCTTTTTAAACATCTTAATACATTTTGTAAATATGACTTTCTACTTGATAATATCGTGTGGCTCTTTTACCATGAAAACATTTTCATTTTATCATTTCTAAATGTCCATGTCAAACTGACACTTGAGAAAATATGCACCATGTTATTTTGTGGCTTGCTGCACTCTCTGGTAAAGTGCAGGACGCCAATAGAGGTAAGCAGGTCCCAGCTTGAGAAGCTTTGATACATGGTTTGCTAAACTAGAGGTTATAGATGTGTGATCAACATCCAGACGCTGACGTGCAAACATGGATATCTGGAGAAGCTTCATTTCTCTGTAGTGCTGTGTTACATTGTGATTCAGCAACATTATTAGAGTTGTCATTTGCTTCAGAAAATACATGTGGTATTCTTCTTCTTCTTCTTCTTCTTCTTCTTTTTTTTTTTTGGAGATGAATTTGGCAGCAGAATTCCAGGTCATTCTCTTTTGGAGGGCAGGTTGGGGAGGATGTTTGCTGGGACACAGATGAAAAGCCATACATGGAGCAGGAGGTAATGTGCAGTAGGATATATCTTTGTTGAATATTCTCCACTGTCTCCAGCATCATAGCCTTTTTCCATACCAATGCTTTATGGGAATCTAGAAAATAAACAACTGGGGCAAATCAATAAGTACATTAGTAATAAATGTATCTCCACTAGGTAAGGCCATCCATTGTACTAAGCCCAATCTTAAGTGTTGGTTTAAAATATTAGCCTTGGGAAAGCATTTTAGAAATAGTCAGTAGAAACAAGGGACAGCCTTACGTCTTTATAACTGTTGTTCATATTTATGAATATAGACAGACCCTTTGGCAGACTTTTAGAATGAAAACTTGTATTGGAAACAGGGAAGACTGCTTTTTAAAAAAATCAGTTTATTGAGGAATAATTCATATGCAATAAAATGCATTTATTTAAAATATACAGTTTGAGGTTTAACAAATGTATTCACACATGTAAATACCACCACCATCAAGACTTAGAACATTTTCATTATCCAGAGTTTCCTCATGTCCCTTTAATACTCAGTCCCTCAGTCCCAGGAGACCTCTAATCTACTTTGTCACTGTAGATAAATTTTACGTGTAAGTGGAATCATATAGTATGTAATCTTTAGTGTCTGGTTTCTTTCCCTTAGCATAATCTTTTTTAGATTTGTCCATGTTCTTGTGTATATCAGTAATTCTGTTATTGCTGACTACTTTCCATTGTATAGATATAACTTGTTTACCCATTCACCTGTTGATGGACATCTGGATTGTTTTCAGCATGATACTCTTGTGAATAGGGTTGTCATGAGCATTCATGTACAAAGCTTTTGTTTGCCATGAGCATTCATGGCAATGAATGCTTTTAACTTCTCTTGGGTAAATAGGAGTGGAATTGCTGGGTCATATTTATAGATCAATGGAACAAAATAGAATGTTCAGAAATAGACCCACACATATATAGGCAGCTGAATTTTTTGTTTGTTTTTATAGACAAGGTCTTGCTCTGTCACGCAGGCTGGAGTGCAATGGCATGATCATAGCTTGCTGCAGCCTCAAGCTCCTGGGATCAAGTGATCCTCCCACCTCAGCCTCCTGAGTATCAAGTGCTATAGGTGCATGCCACCATGCCTGGCTAATTAAATGAAACGTTTTATAGATGGGTCTTTGCTTTATTTCCTAGGCTGTTCTGAAACTCCTTGGCTTAAAGCAATCCTCCTGCCTTGGCCTCCCAAAAGACTGGGATTATAGGTGTGAGCCACTATGCCTGGCTCATTTTGGTTGTTTTTACAAAGATGTCAAGGTGTAAATCACTGGAGAAAAGAATAGATTTTTCAACAAATATTGCTGGAACAACCAGGTAACTGTATGAAAAAAAAAATGAATCTTCACTCATACCTTACAACATACACAAAAATAAACTTGAGATGGCTTATGCACACCTGAACATTAAAGTAAAATGTAAAACTATAAAACTTCTGAAAGAAAAATCTTTATTACCTTGGAGTAGGCAAAGATTTGTTAGACAGGACTCCAAAAGCAATACTTGTATGAGAAAAAAACAACTGAACTTCATTAACATTAAGAACTTGTACTCTTAGAAAGTCCCCATTAAGAAACTGAAAAGATGAGCACATGCTGGGAGAAAATATTTTATATACACACCTGTGCATATACACCTGAATATGGATATGTATATGTATGACAAAGGATTTATACCCAAAATATATAAAGAAATATTACAACTTCATAATGAGAGGACAATCCAATAAGGAGATGGGCAAAATATTTGAACAAAAACTTCACAAAAAGAGATCTATAACTGGCCAATAGGCACATAAAAAGATGTTCAAAATTGGTGCTTATCATGGAAATGCAAATTAAAATCACGAGAACATGCTATTTCACCTTCGTGATAGTGGCTAACATTTAAAAGTCTGGCAATACTTGGTGCTGGTGGGAATGTGGAACTCTCATTGATTATTGCTGAGAGTATAAAATGGTACACTTGCTTTGGAAAAGTTTATGGCAGTTTCTTATTAATACTATTTTTGATAGCCTTCTGATTTTTTTCTTAGTGAGTTACAGTTATATCCTCCACTGTATCTTTTATTTCCCCCAGTTTTATGGCTTTTTGGGAAGAGCGATAGGTTTTCTCAAGTCCTATTATTATCTTTGAGTAGGATTATATAAGGCTATCACTTTTGCTCCTCTGCCTAACTAAAGGTAATATCAAAGAAAGTGATAGGTATATTTCAAAAGACAATTACTATAAGAAAAGCAGTTAATATATATAACTAATGTTGATTCTGAGAACCCATGTAGTTACCATTTCTAGAGTTCTTTATATCGTTATGTCTTTGTGTAGATCCATGTTTCCATCTGGTATAATATTTTTTCAGCCTGAGGCATTTAATTTTTGTTTTGTTTTGTTTTTTTTCAGAGGGGTAGATCTGCTGGTGATGAATTCTCTAAGGTTTTGTATGTCCGAAAAAGTCTTTATTGCAACTTTTGAAAGACCTTTTTGCTGGGTATAGAATTTTATGTTGACAGATTTTGCCCCCCAGTACTTTAAAAATGTTGCTCTTCTGTCTTGCTTGCATTGTTTTCAGCCAGAAATTTGTTCCTTTTCTTTTCTCCTGTCCTCTGTATGAAACATGTCTATTTATCCTCTGGCTACTTGTAAGGTTTTATGACTTTTTCTCTTTGACTGATTTGGAGCAATTTGATAGGAGCATTTGTATCCTTTTCTTCCTGTTTCCTGTGCTTGAGGTTCATTGAGATTCTTGGAACTGTGGGTTTACAGTTTTTATCTGTTTAGGTTTCTGAAAACTAACAAGGCAACTTAAGCTTTTGGGACATTTAGGAAGATGTGATTCTCAGGGTTGCCAAGGTAACAGTGCCAGGTAATGTATTTTCATTCAATTAAGTTAACAGGTAAGTAAGTGGATATAGATCAGCAAAAGTTTCTCTTTTTTCTCAGAAACCTTAAGTGGGCTTGCCACTAGACTCTGGGTTAAGAAAATAAGGACCTTAATTTAAATTTTAATTTTTATTCACCTGGGCAATTGACCAGGTAGAGATTTCCCATTTGTGGCTTTTTGGCTTAGTTCTTATTGGAATCACGCTTCTGGAATATGGTGAAGAATTCCTCTGAACCAGGGAATTGCCTGATTATCCCATTGTGGGGATCTGAGCAGTTTTCATTATTCTTTACAGTGGTGAGAGAGGGAGGGACCTCTACCTCCATTGTAAAGAATAATGAAAACTGGCTCTCATCTTGACCTCATCCTAGAGGACCCTTCCTACCATCTTTGGGTGCATATCCCTCAACCCTGGGCCTTTGTAGCTCATAGTATACTTCTTAGTCACTGGCCTTCATTAGTCAAACAGACATATGGCTTGTGCTCCTCCTCCTCCCTCACAAATCCTGTTTAAACAGCCCAGAGAATTACCAGTAGCACTGACTCAGCTCACAAATATATGTGTGCTCATAATAGGAAGGGATTGCCTTTTATGATTGCAATCTCAAACTCTTTGGACCCTTCTCTATTTGTCTCACCTTCCTCCCTAATTCAGAAACTATTTGCAAATCTCTATTTACATATTTATCCTGAAATACATTTTTCTCATCAATTTTAAATTTAATCCCGCAAATGGCTTGTATCCTTTAAGTAGGACTTAGAAATATTATCCTGTATCTCCTTTTCTCGCTTAATTACAACTGTGCTAGTTCCTAAATTGGAATGCTTCCCTGGTCCTAATTGAATGTTCATTTGTGGATTCAGGCCAAATTCAGATTCAGGGAGGTCTTTGATGGAACAAGCTTTGATCAGCAAAGATATAGCACCTGAGGGACAGGATGCAATATCCTCCAGTTAGTAAGGGGGGGCGGGAACATATTTGGGATTATCTATGACTTTATTTAGCTTCAGAATATGTGGCTGTTGAAGCTCTAGACCTTAGGTACTAAAATATAAAGTCTTGGAAAATATTTTTTAATACCTTCCAGAAACACAGAGTGCTTATTTCAGGAATTACTGAAAATGTAAATCTCTGTCATTTTCTTTTCCCAGCGATGTAATTAATACGTGGGTACATGGTCACATCCCAATTTAGTAAAACTTCTCCAGCAATAAATCATGACCAGAAGGGTATTTTCCAGTGTTTTGCTACCAGCAAGTGAATGTCTTCCATTTAATATGGGGAAATGTAAACAGAGCAAGCATTCCTGTTTCTCCAGGCTTTAAAATCATTAATAAAGATGTCTTTCCTCCAGAAGAGAAGGGTGATGAGCAGTCACATTTTTATTATTCTACTGAATAAGTGAATATACCCAGCACATAAATTAGCAAATACATTTTCTCCCTGCAGCACACGTTGACATTTTCCTGCAGATGGTTCGGTAGAAGGGGAAGCTCAAAAGGTGGTTAGTGACAAAGGACAAGCATGTCTGGTCACTATCTTTTGCCACTCAGAAACACTGGCCTGCTCACTGCTCTCACCTAGCCAGTGTACTTGTTGGGAGGGGAAGCTTTGTGACTGTAGACACTGTACTGAAGGATGGAGGAGGAATAGGAAGTAAGCAGAATCTGTCTGATCCCTAAGAATTATGTTTTTGCTCTTCTGTAATAAATTTGTTCATTTGGTTGTAAGCAGGACAAAGCATTTGTGTGTGTGTGTGTGTGTGTGTGTTTGCTTTCCATATGGAATTGTTTACCAATTGCAGTTTGTCTATAGATGATATTTCCTTGAACCAATAGTTGGGAGACAGATTATTTGACCTGTAAATGCCCATATATTTGATTCAGGAGAACAGGTGGGTGGAGGGAGGATAATCTCTGTTTAAAAAAAGTGGGTGCAGGGCTGAGTAAATTCAGATTCTTGTCGTGCACATACTTGGTGGAAATCTTGTGATTGACAAACTAGTTGTTGATGGGAACAGTTTTGGGCTCAGTATGACCAGTTTGGTATTTCTTGATTGTGAGCGAGAAATATTTAATCAGGTATTTAGGACTGAAGTTTGTGTAGAGGCAGAAGCCTTCCAAATAGAGTTGTGATATCACATTATACCCTGTTGTGACATAGGGCATGGTACTGCTCCCTCCAAAGGTCGTGGCTTCAGAGAAGCCAGGAGTGTAGCTCAGGTCTTGGTTTGAGGGTTGTGATTTATGCTCAGGTGGGATGGAGTTCATGCCAGGAGCTGTCAAGGAGTAGATGTGGCTGAGATCTTCTAGGAAGGCAGGACAAGATCAGCTGGAAACTACCCTAGTAAGTGAATAGAAATCCCATTCATCTATCCACTCAGCCATTAATTATCTGCTTATTATTGTTACTAAAACTGTTCAATACCAAAGTCAATTTTGAAATAAGAGAAGCTTGTAAAATCATAGATTATGATGCATGTGTGTTTCTTTTGTTTTTGCTCATGATTCAAAAAATTTTGCTTGTCATCAGCGAAAGAGAATTAGTGTTTATGCATTTTTATATTTTCTTCCACTAGTTTATATTTAGAATGCAGTATAATTCTGGGGGGAAAAATCTCAAAATAGACTAAGAGTCAATGAGAAGCAAAGTATAGCTCTTCATTCAACAGAGTTGACTGAGGAGAAAAGAATTTTGAGCTACTGTCCTCATTTCTAAAATGAGGTAACAGTGGTATTTACATCATAGAGAGCTAAACGAGGTTATGACTGTAAGTTTTTGATACAGCACCTCCAAAAATTACTTTTAAGATTTTATAAAAATAGCATTAGATGCTACATGTTGTTTTTAAAGGTACCTTTTTTTCCCCCCACTTAACACTAGATTTGGGATAGCTTTTTCTGTTAGAACACAGCGATCTAGTCAGATAATCAGAGTACACTTGGACTCACATTTATCTTCCAAGTCTTCTGTTGAAGGAAATTTAGGTCCTCTGCACTTGTCTTCCCTCACAGTGCAGTAGAGAACATTCCTGCACATTTATTTTGCTTTATTTATTTATTTGCTTTGAAGGATAACATCTCTGTTGTCACTTGTGCCTGTGGCCTGTGAAGGATGACATAGTCCCTTCCCTGGATCCCAGGCCCTGGTGAAGACTCCATTGAAGTTCCCAGGCTTCTCCTGAGGTGGGAATTGGAGTCGATACAGTTCTCTTTCTGTCTGAAGGACTGCTCCTTTTTCTGAGCTTCAGGGGTTCTGAGTGGGTCAACTTGGTTCTTTCCATTTGGCCTAGGAATGATGTTTCCCAGACAGTGACCCTGCACTTCCCTTGTGCCCCTCCCTAAACCAAAGTGGACAGCCATGCAGTTGTTTTCTCATTCACTGACATTTCAAGGTGACACATTTTACTTGGGAAACATCTGCCCATACGTAGCCATCTCCCACGAGTTGTCTTTTTTAGGCCTGTCAGCTGTAGAAGGGAAGTCCAGCTAAATGTTTTACTGTGGCTTAACTGCTATAGAGTTGCCAGATGTTCATTTTGGCATAAGACACTCCAGCTGGCAGAAATTGGGTATCAACAAGAGGTCTATACCTGCCCCCTTGTCAGTGAGGTCCTGAGGTGGAATGGGCCTTCAGAATGCAAACCTGTGCTCTGACAAACTAGAGATTTTGCCTGAGTGGAGTGGGCTTGTGGGCCTGATGAGAGAAGTAATTGTTGTCTGGTGAGAGAAGTAATACATGAGGTTACTGTTGCACTGGGCTCATGTAGTCCATCTCCATGACGGGTAGCTCTTCCCTGCAACTCTGTGTATTGTGGGTGGATTGCTGATCTGGCATCAGAGGGCTCTAGATCAGAGTGCTAGAGCGTCTTTCTCCCCCTGTTCTTCTTTCTCCTTGTCTGCTGTGATAGCCACACAGACCTTTTCTTTCCTGTAGAGGTGAGGGCTAGAAAGTGCAATGGAAAAGCATATTTAGCCTTTTCCTTTTCAAGGTCTAAATAGATTTTTAAATTTTTTGGAGAGGGTTGAAGCTGTGGAATGAAGTGAAAATTTGGTGTTTGGGAGAGCTATCATTATCCATTGCATTTATTTAACTTCCCAACTTTGCCACGCTCTCATTTGTAGGATGGGAGCCTCACAAGGCCCTGGTGAGATCAACAGACCCAGAAGTTGTCAGCCCCATTTTACAGAAGATAAAAGTGAGGCCCATGAGGGGAGGTGGCGCATCTAAAAACATACAGCCAGGAAGTAGCAGAGTGGAAAGAAGCCTGGGGTCTCTTTGCTTCCAGTTCAGGGTGTGTTTCAGAACATCAACACATTGATTACTCAGAGGGATTGTCTTCAAGTGCCAATAGTATTATGTCTTTACTGTTCTTGAAATCTTTTGGGCCTCCTTGTTGACTTCAGAGTGACACCCAAACTCTTAACATGCCCGACAAGGTCCTTGGTGATTTGACTCTGACTCTCTCTCCATCCTCACCACTCATGCTCTCCCCTTCTCCAAGTCTTTGCCGTAATCCTACAGAACACCCTCCATCACGCCTCCTGTCTGTAACTGTGCTCATCTCTCTGCCCGTCCTCATTCTGTGGATTAATTAGGACCTATCCTATAGGCCTCAGCTCAGAGCTCCCTTTATATGGGAAGTCTTGGCTAGATCCCAGACTGGGTTAAATAGTCATCCATTCTAGCTGCTCACTTCACGCCTTACTCCATTGTATTGTGATGGGATTGTGAGGGCAGGGAGTGCACCTGTCCTTTCTCCACTCTATCTTCACTGGGGCCCAGTATAGTGCCCGGCCCATAGGAGGGTGTAAAGTAAAGACCTTCTGGCTGGAAGCCATCCTGCCACTGGTCCTGAGAAGCATGGGCATTTGTGACTTGATTCTGGAGTTTATCCAAAGCAGGACACTAGGAAATATACTTTCCTGAGGTCCCTAAACTCGATGTGCTTATCTGCATTTCTGCCTTTTCTGTGGCTTGCATCTCCTTCTCCCTCCCACTGCATTGCTGCCCCTCTCTCCATTTGGGTCTCCTTGCAGGGAAAGCAGATTTCCTTTGTGTGTGGGAAGTCTCTGACTGTTCGTTGGGTGGAGTCCATCACAGAGCTGGCGTGGCACGCTCCCCTTTGAACTAGAGCTCATGTTCACGTGTGTGAATCTTGCTTGTCTTCTCCTTGTGCTTGAGGCAGAGAGAGCTGTCCAGTGGTGTGGAGCGCAGTCTCTATTTAATACTTGTTGACTTCATTAAAATGCGGGGGCGTCTTCTGGGCCAATTATCCAATGGGCACAAAACGGAACTTGTTTGGAATAATGAAACCAATAACAGAACCCGACAGCTGTGATTCATATGGCCAATGAGATGGTTTTCAAAAAGCAGCCTTTCCCTGGCTGCCTGCAGTCAGCCTGCTCATAACATCTTTAAAAGGCTCTGTTGTCACGATAGACCTACATCGTCATCAGTTTCCAAGGGCTGGTTCCCCTTAACATCTTGATCAGTTCTTAAAATTAATTATCATCAGGAACAAGTCAAATGATACCTCAGATCCTTTTAAACACTAACAGGCACTGTGGTGGAGTGTCCAGATAAGGGAAAATAGATCAGCTGGAAGATGTTGTAATAAGCCTGCACAGCATCTTGATTAAGTGCCTGTGAATCCCAAATATCAGGAACATGGAAAATAAGGGCATAAAATGGAAAGGCTTGCAAAGTTAATAAGGTCTGTGGTGTGATGATTTGGGAAGTGGTGAAGCTGAGGGAGAAAGAGAAGTTTTCAGGGCTTGAGGAGACAGCTGGGGCCCAGGCCAGCTATGTGGTAGCACTGGGAGGTGGCTCATGGTGGACTGTTTCTAGACCATTTCTGATATGCCTGGGCATCCCTTCCCACCACCACAATGCTTATCCCTGATCTGAAGCATAGCAGGTACCTGGTAAATGCTAAACCAAGCTAAACTTAATTTTCATTCAACCATAGGTTCCCCAAGGACTAGACATCTATTTTGCCCAGCACCTTGTTGTGAGCCTAGCACTTAATAGCTGTCAGATGATGGAAAGAATGGAGTCCTGGTATGTATATCCTTCTAACCTAACAGAGAAACATAGGAACGTCAAAACCAAAAAACAAAGCTAAGTTTCTCAACCCAGGCATTGTGGGCACAATAGCTAGTCTTCAATGGTAGCTGTCGTGTGCCTCTTACCCATGTAATATCATCATGTGCCAAGTATTGCTAATTTATCATGTGTTAAAATGCCGCTAAGGCTAATTTTATTTAAACCTTATAGGCAACCATAGGCTGTAAGTACTATTATTATGCCATTTTACAGAAAGTGATACACAGCTAGCACACACAGATTTGGGATGTGAGCCCAGGCTGTCTGACTCTAGATCCTGTGCTCTGAGACACTAGGCCAGACTTCCTCCTCCAGATTTCCTTTAGCCCAGTGCTCTTCAGCCCAATCCCATGGCAGCCTCCCTCGCCACTTGCATGCTGCCTGTGGATCTGCAATTCCACAAACATGGCTTTGGTTCAACTCACCTGCCTAAGGTTATAAAGCTTATGTCTCCTATGAAGGATGTAACAAATAAGATTGGTACAGACATTTTCAGTGTTTCTAACAGTCTGCCTCCTTCCAGGCTTTTCATAGGGAAGGGAAAATCCCCTTTGAGGATGGAGAGGCAGGGACCCTGTCTGGTGCTTCCTGGATGGAGTTAGGAGTGGGTGGTTGTGACACTTTGGAGATCATATGGGGGACTGGAGGTAGCCTGGATTCCTTCAGACTTGGAAGGTATGTCCTTATTTCCCAGGAATCTGATAGGCTGTGCTCTAAAATGTGTGTTTGGGGAGGGGGTTTGGGAGGGAGATGGGATGACCTTTGTGGAACATAAATTGAACACTGGGCACGGTACTGGGAGCTGTCTTCCCACTCACCCAGTGAGGAAGGTGGAGTTATCCTCCCCTTTTAGTTGGTTGAGGAAACTGTGGCTCATGGAGGCTGAGAAGCATGGGCAAGGCCATGCAGCTAGTATGTGGTGGAGCTGGATGTTCCTGGTCTGTCTCATGTTCTTTTGTTGACATCTTGTTCTGATTTCTAGGGGAATTGGCTTTTGATGGAGGCTGGTATCCTTTGCCGTGACATAAAATTAGAAAATGAGCTGCAGATAACCTTAAGAGTTATGCAGTTAAAAAAAATAAAGTAAATGGGGTCCAGAGAGGGTAAATAATTTCCTTTCATGTTGGCCATAGCTAGGAGCTTAAGGCTGTTCTCCTTTCCCCTTACTTTTTCTCAAGAATGGTTTGGGATTAGAGGCAAAGATAAGCTCTTTATTCCTGAGAAGGAGGGCAAGGACTAGGTTTAAAGGGGACTTAGAAGGTATTGCATGCTATCGGTGGCATTGGCAAGGCAGGAATGATCACAGCAAAGGGCCGTGGTGTTTCTTCTTCAGCCTCAGTCTGCTGGGCATCATGGTTGAGCCTATGCAAGAGGAAACATGTCCCTGTCTGTCTCTCTCCCCTCCACGTCCCTGCCCCCTACTATCTGATAGTTAGACCATACCACTTACCATTCACGGCAGGGCTGGGGGACACCTAGCGTCTTCTGCCTTCTGTAATGTATAGAGAGTGCCAGGGACACAGCATTGAATAACACAGCCAAGGTCTTTATTCACATGGGCCTTATGGTCTAGTAGAGCTAACAGACAGACATTAAGCCAGAAAACAAATAAATCACCTATTTTCAGGTAATGGTAAATGTTGTGGAGGAAATAAGTCAAGATGCAGTGAAAAAACATCTTCCAGGGAGATGAAATATCACCTACAAAGATCCCAGGTGGTGCAGAGCTTGGCCTGTTGCAGAGACTGCAAGGAGGCCCTTGTGCCTGGAGCCAAGTGAACAGTGGGGGTGGGGGTGGGAAGGAAGCCAGCAGGCATAGACCCTGCAGGGCCTTGTGGCTTGGAAGCAGGACTGGGATGTCATTCTAGGCACAGGAGAAAGCACTGATGGGTTTTAATCTAGGAAATGATGTGCCCTGACGTAGGTTTCAGATGTTCTCCGTCTCTCTGGCTCCGTTTTCTCTGATGCTGATAGGTGCACAGTGGCTCGTGTTTTCTTACAGAGAAGAAAGACTTGAGGTTCTGTTTTGTGTTGTGGGGAGAATGAGATTCTTTTTTTTTTTTGAGATGGAGTATCACTCTGTTGCCTAGGCTAGAGTGCAGTGGCACAATCTTGGCTCACTGCAACCTCCACCTCCCAGGTTGAAGCAGTTCTCTGCCTCAGCCTCCTGAGTAGCTGGGATTACAGGCACCCACCACCACACCTGGCTAATTTTTGTATTTTTATTAGAGATGGGGTTTCACCATCTTGGCCAGGCTGATCTTGAACTCCTGAGCTCATGATCCACCCGCCTCAGCCTTCCAAAGTGCTGGGAATACAGGCATGAACCACCGTGCCTGGCCAAGAATGAGATTCTTTAGGTTAGCCTGGGTGATCAGAGTTCTCTCTGTGGTCTAGCCTGAATTACTGGCATTTTATGTTGGGGTTTGGACTCAAGAATGTAGTGCTTTGTGCTGCTTTTCTCATGTGTATGTACATATATGTATATGTGCATATATATACACACATATACATATATATACACACATATACATATATATATATATATATTTTTTTTTTTTACAGGGACCTTGAAGAAGAGAAAATGAGCTCAGGCAGGGTTTATACATTCCTGGGTCACTATAGAATGCTACCATCTAACACTTTCCTAACCTTATCACCACTCCCCCTTCTCAGGTACACCAAGCTAGTAAGTGACTACAGGAACCCTGGGGTCCTGTGTCCCAGGAAGGTTTAATTTTTATCATAACATCTGCCCTCTGGGTTAAGCCTGTTAGTGCTCCTTTTTTTCTGCCTCTTGTCTCTTCCCAAGTTTCTCCCCAGTTGTGAAATGCAGCTTAAAGAGCATAGCGTTGTCACCTTTCCCTAGAGAAAAAAGATCAATCGCTCTAAAATTGCCCATTCTCCTTGGACAGCAGTGGTTTAAAGTGACAGCTATGGAGTTGAAGTAAAAATCTTATATCTATTTTTTCCAGACCATGAAATTATGTCCTGCTCCAGTACGTATTTCACTGATATAGTTAAGCTCTTAATTCTCACTGAGTTTATTTCAGCCATGTTTTAGCAGCATCCCAGGATGCTGTTAATGCCTCACAGCAATTAAGGGCAAGACCTTAGTTCAAGACCCAGCCTGGCCACTCACTCACTTTTTGGCCTAAGGCAGATTTCTTTCTCCCGCGAGCATCAGTGTCCTCAATGTAAAATTGTTATAATGGTAGAAGCTAATGGCAGTGAACATTCATATTAAACGGTTGAAGCACTTGCTTAAATAATTCATTGAGTCCTCTTAAAAGTCCTACATGGCAAATGCTATTATTTCCACTTTACAGGTGCAAACACTGGGGTGAGGTTCAGTCATTGACCAAATGCCACTCACCTAGAACATGGAAGAGCTGGGATCTAAAGCCGGAGTCTGTGTTTTTGGCCTCTCACTAAAGCTATCCATAGAGCCTCCCTCTGAGGGTTGCTGTGAGACTTAAATGGAAAAATGTGTGCATTACATTTATTATAGTGCCTGGCGCGTAGTCAGTGTTCTCTAGTTCTGAGGGGTTGCCCTCTTGGAAGACTTCTGAGTGGAACAGCAGAAGCTTTGAATCCACATGGGCTTTCTACTGATGGTGACAGTTCTTTAGCAGCCAGTGCTCAAGATGGACTGCATGTTAAGCCATTAGGTGTTGACAAGGTAAGGCTGTCTGAAAATTGGTGTTCTGCCCAGTCGCCCAGGCCCACTGGCTGCCTCCAGTATCGTGGGCATGTATCCACTCCTGCCTGGCCTTACTGCTCCTGTGGGAGTCCTTGCTCATTGATACACACCTCAGTCCTAGAATTAATCTCTTCCTTCTGATGACTTTGGCACCTACAGCGTTTGGCAGTGGCACCAAGCACTAGGGGCTGACACCACTTTTATGTGTCCCTAGGTGTGACTGTCCTGGTGAGAGGCTGCCCCTGTCTGCATGCCTGGCTCCTGGGCTGCAAGTATGTAGTAGTGGTGAGCCTCTGTAGGAGGCTGGGCTTCTTTAGCAGGGAGCCTACAACTTCTTGTTTTGACTCCGTAGAAATTGGGGCATCCTCTCAGCTGGACTATCAGAGCAGCCTGGAGAGCCACAGCTTGCCTGGGGACTCTGAATCAAGGAGTGACAGAGTCAGGCTGCCTCCCAGCCACAGCCTTCTGTTTTCCTTTTCCTCTCAGTTGGTGGGCCACATAGGTGAATGGAGGAGAGTTGGAGACTCAGCCATTGGAGGAAGCCTGTGGGATGGTTCTGTTTGCCTGGTCTCAGTTCCCAGATGGTGTGGAGAAGATGTGATATTGATCTACAGCATGGCTCTGAGGGCCCTTACTTCCTTTTCTGACCACAAAGAATGTCCTCTCAAAGGAATGAAAATATTTGGCTATACTGGGAAAGGAATTAGCCAACTTTTTCTCTTTCCCTTGCCCTGTGCAATTTAGATGTTGTCAGTGGGTTTGTTCTTGGTGCTTCTCGCTTATGTAGCTGGTGGCGATCTGGAGCTCATACAGATCCAGAAAGGAGAAACAGGAAGAGCCCTCTATGGCCCAGTAGCGGCCTGTCCACCAGTCCCTGACTCATTCATGGTGACAGAGCTAGGACAGCGAAGGGGGTGTCTGGCATTCAGCCCTGGGCTATGCACACAAGGACCCTTGTTTCTGTCTGGAAGAGAGGACACAGGAGGAATTGGCAGCTGGCTTTACCTCCTGCCTCAACACCTTCTCCCAGGAAGCACATCCCAAGCTGTCTCCCTTCAGAGACTTAATAACTTGCAGTTCAGCTGATTTATGGGACTAAGATGAGCTCATTATGTGAGCTGTCAGTAATTATATGTATTGATGAGGGGATTCCCCTGTTCCTTCCCTTTGATGCTTGCAAAATCATTCCAGGTTGATTTCACTTTCTTGACCTAAACAGTGATGAATTTAGATGTTAGCTTCTTTTAGTTCAGAATAACTTCTGATATCTGCACCTATTGCATTGTAACAAACCTGTCTTAGGTGGGGTTTACAGGAAATTTCCTGGCACCATGAGTGACCAAAGTCTCCCTGAATCTTTGATACAGTTGTATTGTATTTACTTTCCTAATTGTTAAATATTTATTGAAAGCATCACTTGAGAGGGCTTCAGTGTGCTGGCTCCAGATATGAATGCTGTATTGGCAGCCAGATTCAAAGGAAATGATGGAGTATTTTTAAACACGAAAACTAATAAGCACCTGGAAACACAGCTCTGTGGTAGTGCTGATGCAATATATCTCTTTATATATCAGTAGGCTAGCGTTTCAGTGATTCATAAAACTAATTAGCACAGGAGCACCAGAGGTGACAAACCCATGGGTTAACTCTGGCTTGGATGTGTTTTGTTTGGCCTGTACAACCATATTTAAAATGTTATTTTGAATTAGTTGTTAACATTAAAAAAATTAGAAGATGACATCTGAAAGCATGTAAAAATCCATACATCTGGATGGCCTGATTCTCTGGGAAAATCCTCAGACTTGAGTACACTGGCCCACGATCCCTTTTGGAGACAGTTGGCGGTCGTAGTGGCTGCCCCTTTCGGCAGGGCATGCATGCATGCACTTGCCATCCAGCTTTTTTCTGTTTCTACTTGATCTACTTTGTTTGTTTAATTTATCAGTTTGGCCTCATATACGCATTTGAATTAGTGACTCCAGGACTGACCAGTGAGTGCAGTTGTGTTCAATGAGTTATTGCCTGTCAACCCTGCTGCACCATCCTGGCCTGAGCTAACATCTCTGGTCGGGATTGGCACAAACATCTACTACCAGCAGGTGTGTCTGTCTCACCTTTGCATCCTCCCTGCTCCTCCCAGCCCCAGTCTATGCTCAGCACATAAGTCAGACTATGCCTTTGAAAATGTAAGTCAGAGCATATCACTCCTCTGCTCCAAACCTTGCTGTGGGCCCCCATTTCTCTCAGGGGAAAAGCCAAAGTACCCACCCTGTTACCTTGGAACAGGTAACAAGGTAACAGGTGATGAGCCTCCTGTTACCTCTCGAAGATGGTCTCCTCCTCTTCCTCCTCCTCCTGTCTGCCTCACTCACTCTGTTCTGCTGTTCTTTGAATAAGCCAGACCTTAGGGCCTGTGCCTATGCTACCTGGAATGCCCTCTAGATATCTGCCTGGCTAATTCTCTCACTTCCTCACCAATGAGGCCTCCCCTCACCATCCCACTGATTACTGCAACCTGTGCACACCCTTCCCCCTGCATTTCTCACACCCTCAGCCTGCTGTGCAGCTTCATTTTTCCATAGCATTTATTCCCTTATGACACATTAGATGCTTTCTCTATCATGACTCTTATTTGCCACTCCTGTCTGCTAGAAGGTGAATTTGATGATGGCAAGGAATTATTGATTGTTTACCATTTTGTCCCAAGCATCTTGAGGCATACCTGGCCCAGAGTAGGCATTAATAAATGTCTATTGTTGGATGTTTCTGTTTTCTGAGCACTTCCAGGTGCTTAACCCTTAGAATGATAGGAATTGGGGATTGTCTATTTGGACACACACTGCCCAGCAGGGGAGTTCAGCAGAGGTAGTGCAGCGTGACTGCTCTCAGCTGGAGGTGTGAGGGCCAGAAATCATCTACCATAGTGGTCTCCTTGCTCTTCTATCTCTTTCTCTGTAAATGGGAGTTAAGGTGCCAGTGTATCTGTCAAACAAAGCAAGGAGGAAATGGAGAAGGAGGGAAAGAAGGTGAAGGGACACGTTTAGGTGGTTCCAGTTCTGAAGTCATCAGTTCTGGGACTGTAGGCACATTTCTGAGCACCAGTTTTACCATCTCTGAGATGAGTTCTGTTGTTTCAGAGAATTCTCTGAGGTTTCTCACAACTCTGTAAGATATCAGTAGTTTTTTGAGGGTCCTGACCCACACTGGCTGTATTTCACATTTAGCAGAAAGCTTTAAGTAGAATTACTTGTGCCTCTCATCTACACTATGTAGGATCCATAATTGTTTCCTAAATCAGTGCTATTAAAAACATACTTTTTCTTTTCAGATGTCATTAGAGACTCCATTTTGGGTTCAGATATTGCCCCCCGCCTCAATGAAGTATGACATGATTTCAAAGAGCGATTTTACTGGGCTGTGGTTTTAATATCCCCTCTGGGAAGGTGGTGAGCAGGTTGAGGTCTGACACCCTGGGGCTGCTTTTGCAACCCAAGCATTCACACTGTCGTATGTTATTAATGGAGTTGTTTAGATTTTCACTGCCATTCCTAATTACTTATAGAGAATTAACTTCAGTTAAAGATGAAATAGTATAGGCCAACTATTGCCTCGGCCGAGTGGCACAAAACACACCTCATTCCCACTCCAGACGGTTGTCAATAAAAAATGACATTTAAAAATGCTGACTAACTTCAAGGCTGTGAAATGCTTTCTTCCATGATTCAAATTCATTTTTGGGAAGATGTGCAAGTCTATTTTCTTATAATGCCTATAAGCATATTTAACTAGTGTGTCTACAATGGTTGTACATTTTCCTAAAAGCTTTTACAAGAGAAACTTAACAGCTTCTATTGAAACAAATGAAAACTCATCTGACTCAGGAGAACTGAAATAAATGGGCCTATTTTTTCTAAGACACGACAGCTTTGCACTTGTAACCTGCCTTCCCTGGCTTTTTGGTGCTGGCCTGAAGGTGAAATCTTCATGAACAGATGCGGCTCCTTGTTGCTCCTGGGGAGAGAGAGAGAATGGCTGTGAGGTAACACTGATAAATGCATTATTTCCAAGTGCCCCTTTCTTCCCAGAGAAACGTGAGACTAAAATCTTGGTATCTTAGGCAAAATAGGAGCTTTCTTGAGTAAAAACACCCTTAGCTTTCCCCTAAAAGAAAGAGATGCAGGAACTCAAGGAGAGGTGGGTGAGAGAGAGGGTGTGGGGAGTTAGTGCACATCACACATACAGGTACCATGAGCAGATTTTCCTTGGTGCAAGCTGTGTGACCTTGAGAAAATTATATAATCTCTTTGATCCTCCATTTCCCAATCTTAACCTCAAACTCCTGGGCTCCAGTGGTCTTCTTGCTTCATCCTCCCAAGTAGGTGCATGCCGCCATACTCAGTGAATTTTTTTAAACTTACATTTTATTTTTTAAAGAGATGAGGTCTTACTATATTGCCTAGGCTGGTCTCTAACTCCTGGCCTTAACTGGTCTTCCTGCTTCAACCTCCCAAAGTGCTGGGATTACAGGCATGAGCCACCATGCCCAGCCATCATTTCCCAGCTTTAAGATGAGAATATTAATAGTGCCTGCTGCATAGGGTCAATCTGAGGACTAAATAGGATGATGCATATAAAACTAGCATATGATAAGCACTTAGTCAATTTTGGCTTTTATTAGCTATCATTTTGCTAAGTTTCCCCCTGCCCCTCACAAGACTCTTTCTTGCCCCTGTTGGAATGATGGAAAAATAAACTCCTGAAGCACTATTCCTTTTCCTCCAGCTGAGGTGTTTCCATGAGTGGGACCTGGTGTCCACCTCTCTTGATGACTAGTCCAGCACTATCCCACCTGCTGGAACCATCAGGGATGACCCCTGGCTTCTAGCCTCTGGTTACGTTGGGTTTGGTACAAGGATGCTTGATAGACCCTGTTGGAAGACAGGCCCTCTCTGTGCACTGGCCCCATGCTTGTCCACTGACTCTGGCTCCAACAAAGGCAGGATATGAAGGAGTGGGCTGCAGTGGGGTTTCCAGTGGGTGCTCTGCTGGCTAAGTCTGAAAGTGGCTGTGGAAGAGCCGCCCTCTGGGTAGTGACAACCATCCCTAATTTGTCTGTAGCTTGGCCTTTTCTTTTCTCTGATCCACACTTTCCTCCTTGCCAGCTGTTCTTTGCACCATCTGTGTTTGGGTGTTTGCCTATGCAGTATTGAGCTCCTTGGCTGGAAGAAGCGCTTAAGTCTTGTCAAGGGCCTTCCAAAGTTCTGAGTGCTGTGTGTGCTGACGGCCATGCAAGGACCATCTGATGGCCACTGTGCTGACCACACTTCCACAGCACTCCATAAAAACCTGAAGCCTTGTTAGGCGGAGAGCTCTTCCACTTGTTCCCTCAAAGCAGAAGTAATTTAGTATAATCCAAGGGCCTTTTTATTTTTTTCTAGGAAATATAGTGTATCTTGCAGATTTGCTGCGGTGACTGGGTGGTGTGAACAGGGAGAGACGAGACCTTTCTCGGGCGTAGGTGTGGGAAGGGACTCTACAACACTTTCTGGAAGACTTCAGTGGTGTCCTTATCTGCTTGTGTATGTTCCATACAGAACTGGCCTGAGCCCCTTCTCTGTGAAGACTTCCTGTAGTCTTTCTCTAAGTCATTTGGTCCTGGGAACCTGCAGCGTCTGCATAGGCTGGCTTGGTACAGTCTCTGTTTGTGGTGACAGGCAACAAGAATCAGCCTGTATGAGGCTGTACTTGGAACACTGTCCTCTTCTGCACTGTGGTCTGGTGATCACCCAAGCTGGCCAGAAGCTACAGTGATCGCAGCCTTATGGTGCACAGGCTGCCTGCAGAGGGGCAAGAAGACGCCAGTCACTTTAAAGCCCATGACGAATCAGCTTATCTGCAGTTTGGTGGATGAGACCTGCTTTAGGGCAGAAAGCATTGAGATTAAAAAGCAATTCTGTTTATTTTCAGGAAATGTTGAGCTTAGAGATAGCAAGTCCAGAAAAGAAGTTAAATTCTCCCAGAGTTAACAAGCCTATTGGTTTCTTTATTCTCACAAATGTCTCTTCCTTTTCCCTGCCAACACTGTGTCAAATTGTGGGGTTTGCCTGTCTGTCCTGTTAAGGTACAGCGGTGGAACAGGAGGGCTCTGAAGAGAGACCTTCTAAGTTCACTTGCTAGTTCTTTAAAAAAAGAATTTTTGCAACTAAAAGCAATCTAAATTATATGGTTTTAAAAATATGTAGTTTGAAAAGGTGAAATTTTAATCACTGCACAAAGCTTTCCTCTGCTGTTGGTGAGATCTTACTTTACAGTGCAGATGTCTGGCCTACACTGGTCTTTGGGGTTGACCTGTATCACTTGGTTGGGAGCTATGGTGGTGGTGAACTCTGCAGGGAATAAATATTTTCAACAATTGAGACAAAGTCACAGTTTTTTTTCTAAATGCTTAAAGAGGCAGCATAGTGATAATGATGATTGTTTCATGAGTATATACTTACCTGAAAACTCACCAAGTCATATACGTTAAATATTGACAACTTTTTGTATGTCAGTCATACCTGAATAACAATTACAACAACAACAACAAACAATAAAGGGGCAATATGGCCCAGCAGTGAAGAAGCTGTGCCCTGGATATCTCCTGGTAGGTTTATTAGAATTAAATGAGCTCATGCCTGCAAAAGCTTGCCACGTACCATGCCTAGTTCTCAGTGTTAGTTATTAAGGTTACTAGGTTTTCTTGATGTTCCTGCTTCTGACATACTTCAGACCTTTTCTGGCATTACTTTTGGCACCCTAAATAGGCTACTGTGACTCGAAAAGTAGAACTTTCAGGAAAAATAAAAGCCTTGTTAAAATATAACTGTGAAGTGCGTATCTTTGGGTGGCACACATTTTCTCCTTGTCTTTCACTGCATGAGCTTTAGGATGGTGTCATTTGTACGCAGATGGTCCTCCCCCCTCCCATTCATTTGGCCCTCTTTAGTTCTCTCTAGTGACTTGCAGTATCAGGTTTTCGGAAAATCCAGCTGGCATGGTGCATGCTGTACCTATTGGGTCGGTCTCTTTGCCCTGTTTATAGGCTGCAGATTACGGTAGGTTGGTGCTTTTGGGATCCCCCATAAAGTATTTTTCATGCAGCTTGTTCATTTGCAGGAATAAACAAGTGCTATAGTATTAGATTTTATCGATCACTTAACTAGGAAGAAATTATGGAAATATTATCCATAAAATCACGATAAAATCCTGTTAATCTGCCAAATTTTCAAATTAGAGAATCAATTAGATTTGTGAGTATTTGTTTAGCTGTGGTCTCTGGGTGACTCCTGCTTTATTTACTCTTATAATTCCCCCAAAGATTTGTTTCTGTCTTCCTGAGAGAAGAATGTGTTCTGCATATCCTATCAGAAGCTGCTTGAAGGAATTGAGACAGAGAGATAAATTAAGCAAATATTTCAGATTTGTTACTATATTTTCGTGAGCCATATAAGTTAATGATCCAAGGCCAGAAACATTGCTTAATGCCAGATACAATCACGTTACATTCTGCTTTTCCTGGGGAAGCTGAGGATGGATTGCAGTTCAGGCTTCTCTGGCCCATCTCCCAGGGTGATGGGGATCTGCCTCACGCCACTTTATCTTGGACTGAACACTTAGTCTCTAGGCACCAATTATTTCAAAGGCACAAATTATTGTCATGGTGCCATCTCATTGCAACCCATCAGCTAATGAGCCTTCCTCACTAAGGTTTGCACATGCTTAGAAATGGCAGGCAGTCTGGCTGGCAGGCCTCATGGAAGTCTTGTCAGCCAGTGGAATGGAATCAGGTGTCGGTGATATTGGCAGCCTCCTGTATAGTGTGGCTGGCTGGTTAGTTGGTGTCCTGGGCAGTCTCTCCAGGGTACTGAGGATTGGCCCTACCATCGCCATTCTAGTAGTTTATCTTCCTTCTTTAAGGTTCTGATGATTCTCTTTTCCTTGGGAAATTTTCATCAAACATTCACTTGATAAATATTTACTGAGCATCAAGTATATGTGGGGTGCAATGCTGGCCTCTGTGGACAGGAGGTTGGCTGTGTCCAAAAAGGCTTCCTGGGGGAGTGATGTCTGAGGTGAGTCATCATGTCTGAATGTGTGAGAGCTAGCTGAAATGACTCAGGCCCCTTGCAGCCCTGAGTAGTCAGTATTAGTATTATTCCCACTTGATGGAGAAGGACATGAATCTCAGAGAGGGTAAGTGACTTGCTCAAGTTCAAGAGCTAGTAAGTGAACTTAGGAAGTCTTTCCTTAGAGCCCACATTCTTAACCACTGTTCCTTAGTAGAGGACAGACAGGCAAAATCCACAATTTGACCCAGTGTTGGCAAGGAAAAAGAGGGGCCGTTTGTGAGGAGCAAGAGGACAATGACCTCTAGGGCTGCCTCTATGAGAGGAGGGGAGTTTGGGGTGAAGAGAAAGACAGACTTGATCTCCATCCTTAAGGCTTTTAAGGAGTTTATGATCCAGTTAGAAAGATAAGGCTGGAATGCTCTGTTTGATAGAAATAGAAAGTATGATCACATGTATAGCCCAGACATTGATCTCTAGGAGATGACAGCAAGTGATCTATAACCACTGTTATCCACACATACCCTGTGTAGGGGCCCAGTCCTCAAACATGAAGAAATAATGGGTGTGGTTCCCCTCACTTCTTGGACCAGCCTTTGCTAGGTGGCAGGCCACTGCTGTTCTAGACAGTCATTCATGGAGCTCCCTGCCTCCCACTTCTGGAGGAGTTCTTTGGTAAAGCTCTGACTCTTTGGCCTGGCTTCATGGCAGGATCATGGAGCAGGGTGTTGAGCTTTTGGACCAAGAATCTGGAAGCCTCAGTTCTGATCCTGCCTCGATTGCTCACTTACTGAGTGACCTTGGGCAGCTTGCTCAACATCTATGGGCTCTGTTTTTTTCATCTGTCAAGTGAAAGTAATACCACAAGGTAAATAGGTGTTGATGGTTGTAGAAGTCTTTTTAAGCATCCAAAGTATGAAAGCATAAGACTCTTTGGAGAGCTAGTTCTTAGTGTTAAATTTTTTAGAAGGGTTATAGATGGCCACTGAGATACCCTCTCTTGGGTGGCAGTGAATTGGTTCAGGCACATGTCAAGGTCAGATAAGTCACTTGATCCACATGAGATTAATAAATGTACTACTTTGGACAACTACTTAATATCTCTGAGTTTCTTCCCCTGACTGTAAAATGAGGAGGCTGAGTTTTACTTTACGGGGTCATTAGGAAAATTAAATGAGACAGTGCATAAATGGCTCCTGAAGCAGAGAATGTTCATTGCCTTCCCCTTATAATAACCTAGATGTGTGCTTATAGGTAGCTGCAGCTGTAGCAGGGGTACTAGTCAGGGGTCTCCAATCTCATATCTAATCCAGTGTCTCCAAGATTTGTGGATACCACAGTCTTGATTGCTGCCACATCATCAGACACCTGAATTTATGTTAAAATATTTAAAAAATCAATTCCCATTTCCCCCTAACTTAGTCTTAAAGAATAATCCATGTGAAGCCACAGGTTTAATACACCTTCACATAAATTGTTTAAATAAAAATGTATGTGTATTTTCTAAATTCCTCAGTTGTATCACACTTTGAAAAACACTGTGCTAGTCAAATGCCTTTGAGATACTTGTCATGCTTGCTGGTGGTGGTTTCTCTGTTACTTCTCATTAAATATTCAAGAAATTTTGGAGATAGGAAATTTGAGGAACAGAACTAGCTGACTTTCAGTGAGGAACCCCAGTCCAGTTTGGTGTCTGGGTTCTGAGGCTTAAAAACTCCCATGTCTTTCAAGACAGTGGAACCCAAGGGTCTCAACTGAGGTAGTCCTTCAAAAAGCTGCAAAATATTGAGGAGTATTATTGGCTGCAAAGAAATGTAACTTAAGTTGGAGAGATATTCAGAGTTATGAATGGGTGCCATTAGTATGCAGTTAGTTGTAGCCTTTCCTTTGGTATTGGGGGATTGGGATCTTTCTGGGAGGGAATTAAGTGAATGACCTTGGTTAGTTATTCCTATCTAGGCTTTTCTCAGAGGGTGAGTGCACATACAGGATAGAATCCCATGCAGGATAAACAGCATGCTTTGGACTGGCCTGCTGGGCTTACCTCCTCACCTCTCAGGAATAAGCTCCATGCCTTACAGGAACTGGCTTGTATCTCTTCCAAGCTGCATTGCAGGAACATTATTTCTGCTCCATCAACCGCCTCACCTCACCGTAGCCTTGCCTTCTCCTTTTTTTCAGTGCACACACAATGTAGCAGCTGCCTGCAGTTGGTCTGGTAGCTGGGTGATTATGTTAGTTATTAAACACAGTCAGTTGGGAATGAGTCACCAGGTATCAAATGGCAGATCTGGTGTGGATGAGATGTGGGGAGGATTCACAGGCCTGATAAAGTGTCCTTCCTCCTGTTTACCACTTTGTTCCCTGCTGGAGACCAGCTCATCCCAGACCAGTGAAAATGTGTCCTGTTTGTCAAGACTGCACTTCTATTCTCTTCTGAAGAGAAATGTGGTTTTAATTCCAAAGACCAGGCGGAATGGCTTGTGTTCGAATGGCTGATAAATCATTTTAAAGAAAATTACTTTGGCACGCCTGACATTTGTATGAATTGCTGATGAATTAGAGGAACGTATCCAGATCACGTCAGAAATTTTTTACCCTTACAAAACATTGTGGTCTGCGGGAAACAAAATCCGATAAAGCTATAAAGCTGTCTGACCATCCTTCCAAGCTACAGAAACGCAGTGCTCTGGGGGCATGTCACTGGCGTATACATGCCACATGCTGGGCAACCTACAAGGAAGAGAAAACCCCAGGGTAGAAATGAGGAGGTCTGGGTTTGGCCCCAGCTCTGCCCATTGGCCACCATGCACTACCAGGTGGAAGTCACTTAGTCTTGCTGGACCTCAGCTTTGCTGAGTTATTGACACCAATTCTGATCAAAGCTTTACCCTTTCTCTGAGAAACATGTACATATCCAAAAAGCATTTTTTTTTCCACACAGTGCCAGTGCTTGGTGGACCCTATGAGGTACATCTGTGGGTCTCAGGTTAAGGACCCCTAGACTTAATGAGCCTTACAAACTCTCCCTGCTCTAGAGACTATCTTAAAACCCTATTACACTTTATAATACTTATCTCATGTAAGAAACAAGAACTGGTTCTTGGAGCTGACTTTCTCATTCCTGTATGTTCTGCCTCCTGGTTCAGCTCAGTGAACATTTATTGAGCACTTACTGCATGTAAGGCACTGATTCAGATGGGAGAGTTGCAAAGATGGATGAGATTGATACCCAGCCTTTGAAGGGTATAGCCTGTGGGAGGCTGTTCGTGTGGTCGCCAGTGTTAATACTGATGAAGTCTATATGGCATGGTGGCAGCAACATTGGAGAGAAGGTCAAGGTTTGAGATCTGATTCCAGCCTTGTGATGAATTATAAAGCTGTCCTTTGTGATCCTAAACATCTCACTGAGTGCCTCAGTTCCTTCAAATGTACAATAATTTTAAGACTTTCTCTCTTTCAGAATTATAAAATTCAGAGATGCTAATGAATTAACTTAAAAAAGTTGACATTAAATGCTATGGGACTGTGTAGTGTGTAGAGGGCTTAAATGATAACAATTCCTATTATTAAGAGTTTTACAGTCTACTGGTGGAGACAAGATCCACCAGTAAACTGTACAACTCTTAGTATCAGGAGTTTTGTTTTGTTTTTTTTTTTTTAATCTAAAAAAGTAAATAAAATGTAAGAATGAATGACAGTGCACACCAAACCTTCAGAGAAGGAATGCCTGGGGTTTGGCTGACTGAGGAAGCCTCTGCTTGGAACCCAGGGATCTTCATTTTGAAAGATTTATTACTTTACTCTTATTACTTTATTATATAAGTCATTCATGTTAACTGTAGAAAAATAGAAAATACTTATTAAACCCTAAAACACAACTCATCATTTGAGCATGTGGAGATAACCGCTGTTTACCATTTGGTGTAAACCCTCTAGATCTGTGGATGCATGCACTTGCATGGAAATTCACCCATTTAATAGTGTTTATTGTGAGTATAAAATGTTTCTGGCCTTGAGGTAGGCACTTGAGTTTATTATGGTAAACAAAGCAGATACAGTTTCTTAAGAACATGCCAGAGCTAGCTGAACAATTATTAGAAATATATAATATTTCTATTTATTAGAACAATTATTAGAAATATATAATTGCAGCTGTGTCACTACCTATGAACATAAACACACACATACAGTTTGGACCAAGTTATTGCTCTGCTGTCTATGATATTCCCTTTCTAATGCACTGTGAACTTTTCTTGATGTCACTTGATGCTTATATCAGCTATCTGTTGCAAATCAACCAGCCATAGAAACACACAACAATAAGCACTTATGTCTGTAGTTAGCTGGAATTCAGTCACTTTGGCTGGTCTCCTGGCATGGCTGTGCATCAACTGGCTGTCAGCTGATGCAGGATGGCCTCAGCTGGGGCAACTCCATGTGTCTCATCTCCTAGCAGCCAGCTCTGGCATGTTCTCATGGTGATGGCTGAGGCACAGGAGCAGAAGCTGAAACACTATAGTGTTTTTTCAAGCCTCTGCTTGTGTCCTCTTTTGACAAGTCACATGGATGGGCTCAATGGCAGAGGGTGAGACCACTGCAAGGTGACATGGCCAAGAGTGGTGTGCATACAGTACAGGGTAAAGAATTGGGGCCCTTAATGCAACTGATGTGTAATATACATCCTCATTGCCCTTCTTACTTGCTGCACAAAATTCTATCATGTACATAAAGATGTGGGGGGTGGGGGGAGGGGAATTTTAAGACACAGGGTATGTGTCAGCAAAGATGTGGAGAAAGCACTGGATATTGGGGCTGGGTCTGCCCATTTGCTGTGAGCAGAGGACGGTTGCAGGGCATCATGTGTTAGGAAAAAGAGGCTGTACTTTATCTTGTCAGTAATGGGGGATGATACAATAAGGGTGGGGGCCTCAAAAAGTAAATTTAAGAATGATATTTGGCACATATTTGGGTGAATGGAGGCTGGATAAAGGGAACCAAGTCACTATGTATTGGAGTAATTCAAGCATGGGCCTAGGGATGGAAGGAAATGGAAGTGAAGGGATAGACCAAAGCAATCCGATTAATAATTGCAGCTTTCATTAATTGAGTTCTTACTAAATGCTGGGCACTATGCCAAACTCATTGTGTTTACCTGTAATCCTCAGAACAGTACTTGTATTATCCCCTCTTACAGATAAGGAAATGGAGGCATAGTAGTTAAACAGCTTGTCTAAGGTCACACAGACACCTTGTGGCAGTCGGGGTGTGAGCCCATGTCATCTGTCTCCAGAGTCTGAACCCTTCCCTGTAACTCCAGAGAACACCCCTGGGGGCAGCACATACCATCCAGGGAGATTTGCTAAGACTCGGTAATTTCTTATGGAAGAAAAGAGGAACAGAGATAAGTTATAGAAATAACTGAGCATTCCAGTCATAGGAGTTGTACTTTGGACAGAAGTAGGAAAGCTAGGTGAAAGTCAGGTTGTGGGCTGGTGTTGGGGATTGTAAAGTTGCTGAGGTTGGGTATGCATTGGGCAGTTGGATGTCTATGGACCGTGGGTGGAAACAGTGGTAAAGCCATGGACTTGGGGGATCCGGGAAATACAAACAGAAGGGAGGGCTGGAAATGGAGCCTTGAGGCCAGCGTACACATAGAAACAGAAAGTTGAGCCAGTGAAGGAGTGACCTAAAATGTAGGTGGAAATTGTAGATAGAGTTTAGTTTAGACTAAAGGAGAAGAGTTTCAAGATGGAGGAATGGTGTATGGTCAAGAGTGGGAAAAAACGTGAGGAAGAAAACTGAGAAGAGTTCTAGGATTTGACAGTGTGGAGGTCAGTGAAGGGGTTGGAGAGGGCAGTTTCATGGAGCTGTGGCAGTAGAAGGCAGGTCGCATAGTTGCCTTGAGGGCAGTGTGTGGATGTCAGTTTAGAGCCTATGCCCAGGGAGTTGGCAGCCAAGCGCAGGACCTTTGTTGGGGGTGGCAGGGCTAGGGGAAAAGGCTGTCCTGTGCCTTAGAGAATTGGAGCTCAAGAGGAGGCAGCTGGGGATGATTGAGGATGCTCGAGAGAGGGGCTTGATTGCAGGAGCAGATCCCAGGAGGAATACATGAAAAATGCAGACCAGGAACGGGCTGAGGAGGAGAAGGAAGAGGAATTCACCCTGGAGGGAGGAGGGAGAGATGTGAGCAATGACCTGGGGAGGCGCTGAGTGAATTGGAGGTTTGGTGGGGCTGGGAGAAAAGGATGAGCCCTGCTCTGATGCGGGCAGTCGCCATTGCTATACTGCAGTTACAGCTTCCTACACAGGAGCCAGAGGTTCTTCTGAAAATAAAACCACTTCTCTCTCGTGCCCTCAGGACAAAGTCTCTTCTCCTTAAGGTGACCCGTATTGCTGGGTTCCCGGCAGCTCTTCAGCCTCATCCAGCCACTCCCTCTCTCTGTACTTTTACCAGCGCACGTATGTTTATTGCAGCACTTTCACGATAGCAAAGACTTGGAACCAACCCAAATGCCCATCAGAGATAGACTGGATAAAGAAAATGTGGTACATGTACATCATGGAATACTATGCAGCCATAAAAAGAATGAGTTCATGTCCTTTGCATGGACATGGATGAAGCTGGAAACCATCATTCTCAGCAAACTAACATAGGAACAGAAAACCAAACACCACATGTTCTCACTTATAAGTGGGAGTTGAGCAATGAGAACACATGGACACAGAGAGGAGAACATCACACATCAGGGCCTGTCAGGTAGTGCCCCAACAAGGGAAGGGAGGGCATTAGGACAAATACTTAGTGCATGCAGGGCTTAAAGCCTAGATGATGGGTTGGTGGGTGGAGCAAACCACCATGGCACATGTGTACCTATGTAACAAACCCGCATGTTTTCAACATGTATCCCAGAACTTAAAGTATTAAAAAAAAAAATACTTGCACGAGCTCTGTTCCATTTGCCACATCCTCCACCAGCTACTCCCTAACTGCAGGCCTGGGTTCAGACAGTTGACCTCTGGCTTCTTTCCTGAACTCTGCTGGAAAGCACTGGCCCTGATGCCATGCCTTGCTGGCAGTAGGGGCTCAGAACAGATTTCCTGAAGGCAATTGAGACAGGTCATGTTAAAACACAGAGGGAAACCTTTTTTGCCTCTGGTAGTTGAGAATATCTATGAAGGTAGGGATTTCTCTGGTGTTTCTCTCAACCTCTTTGTATGCTCACCAGCAGAACCACTGTGTATTTTTCAAGCCCAAGCAGCTGTCCTCTGCCTTGCAGTCCCCTTTTCTCTTATTAAAAACATAAATAGAATGGGCAAAGCAGACCTCACAAGGACCTTCTTCCTCAAGACAAATAGCTGGTGTTCCTATTAAAATGGTAATTTCCTTTATTTAAAAAGGCAGATGTGGTCAAATTAAGCTAATCTAATTTGCAATTTTTCATTAAAAATATATATGAGTTAGGCTGGGAAGCTGTTCAGGTCCCAGGGGTCATTGCGTTAGCGGTCGCAGGAACAAATGTCCTTTATTTGCTTATAGATACATACGGCTTCCAGGCAGGCATGATTTCCCCGCATTGACTTCTCCATGACCTTCTTTCAGACCACAGGGGATTTCTGACTGCCAGATTGTCTTGTATTTTGCCCTTTTTATTAAATAGAAAATCCCCAAGTCCCCCCAGGTTGCAGAGTCCCTTCTAGAGAGAAGAGGAGAAAGGGTCTCCTTTAGTAGGGAAATAGGACAAAGACATGGGAATTTTTATGTCACAGCAAGAAAGAACACGACATTCTGCTTGAGCCTTTGTGGAGGTAGAGATCCTCTCCCACCCATGTATGTTGACCAAAGTGAACAGGACACTGTGGGTGGAGAAGGATGGGTTGGTGGTATCCCTGCATGCTGAATATGCCCTTGACATTCTCACATCACAGAATTAGTTGATACTGTTAGTAGCCTAGAATTTTTCCCATAAAATGCCATCAAGCATGCCTGACACCTGTATGTACCCATCCAAGCCTTAAAGACACAACACAGCTAAGCTGCATGGAACCCAAGATGTTGTGGCCAACTGGTTTTTCTTCCACACTCTAGCCATGAGGGACTTGATTCAGATCTCTTCCTTAGCATCTTGGAGGCCTGGATGCGAGCACCAGCTCTGCTTCTTGCAGCTTTGTGGCTCTTGGTCTGTGAAATGGGGATGTCACTCTGCTGAGGACTGACCTGCAAGTGCTCCGTGGAAGCTCAAGCACGTGGTGGTAGTCAGGAACAGTGGCTGTTGTCATCACCACCAGCTTTGGGATTGCTCATCACTTCATCAACTGTTGGGACCATGTGTTAAATCCACAAAGTCAGGGATCCCTCCTGCTTCTGGTTCACCTCAGCAGTGACACCTTGAACCCTGATGAAGGATGTTTGGTGCAGTGATGCACTGTGCTGTCAAAAGCTTAGTACAAATCTTAGTAGTATTGGATAGCGAAGATTCAAACATTTGGGGTCCACAGAGACAGGCAGTGCCTAACAGAGGGCAGGGCATGTAAGCTACTGAGGGGACAGGACCAGGGAAAGGTGTTCTTGGAAGTCTAGAAAGCTCTTGGCCCTTCTGGTAGTCTTGTGCAACATCAGAGTTTGTGAGGAATTGGAGATGTTTCTGTGCTATTTAAAGAGGGCTGTTATAGTTGGAACTTATGTGTCTTATTTGGATTATCATTTGTAAGCCTGAGATAAATACCATCTCCCAGGAAGTGTGTGGCAGTGTGCTTTATTTGTACCTCTTGCATCCTGCCTTGATTGGTCTTTGGAATGAGCCTTAGGTGTTTTGCTGTAGTTGGCTTATTTTCTTGCCTACCTAAATTATGCCAATTTGTGCAAAGTGCTGTATATGATGACAAGTGAATGGTCTGTGGCAAATTCTTTCTTCTGCAGCCCTTTTCTTGTCAGTGTCACAGCTGTGAGTGTTGGCAAGATCCTCCAGATAGATTTTCTTTTCCTCTTAAATGTTTATCTGAAACTAATTTAGACTGTTTTGAAGAGGTTGCTGAGCAGTTTCGGTGTTCTGTAGAACAGAATCTGCAGCCCTGGCAGAGGCGCTAAAAGTTTCTAGTTCAGTGTGATGTGTGAATGCCACATCCAGAAACTGCATCCACATCTTTGGAGAGCTGGAAGGTGACAGTGGCCATTCATGCCATTGAGCTCAACTGGAGGGCTGCCTCTGTGGCTGGGGCCCTCCATGCCATCATACTCTGTGGACTTCAGTGAGGGGTTGAAGTCCTTCAAGGGCAGGAAATGGTACAGGTCATCATAGTCCCACATCCTCTAGACATCTGTCTGCATATCAAGAAAAATAGAGCATAGTCTTGTGATCTTGCTTTTGTTCCATAATGTCTTGTAAATTCAACATCAAAATTTTCCCCCACATACCCCTTACCTAGAGATGCCATCAGAGAACACAAGAACTTGGCACGGTATTTGAAAGAGTATCTGTATTCAGTGGGGTTTCTTGGTTTGCCATGTGCTTATATAGTTTATGTGCTTTCAGTTAGCATCTAGCACAATACTATAACCCAGGAGATGAAACTCTTATTCACTCAGTAAATACTAGTTAAATGTGTGTGTGAACAGACTCTTCATATCTGTTGATTGGGTTTCATATTATAAATATTTCCTTTGTGCCATCTGACAAATCATTTTGGTGTAACTGTTCCTATTTTTCCCTTTAAATGCACTTTTAATTGATCCTGGGTGGAACATGTAGGACTTAGTTCAATAGCCTTTATGGGGATGGGAGACCTGGATTCTATTCTCAGCACTGTCTCTTTCTCTCTGTGTGACTTTTTCTCATTGTATGGATACTGCATCTTACTCATTTGTGTATCCTCAAAAGCAGGGGTCACAAACTATATATAGCCCACCACCCTTTTTTTGTTAAGTAGACTTTACTTTTTTTTTTTTTTTAGCTGTTTTAAATTTACAGCAAAAATGAGAGGAAAGTACAGAGATTTCCTATATAGCCCCTGCTGCAACACCAGCACAACTCTGACCTGTTATCAACATCCCTGCAAGTCACACATTTGTTGCAGTTGATAAACCTACATTGACACATCATTATCATCCAGAGACTATAGTTTACATTACTACAGTCATTCTTGGTGTTGTACATTTTATGGTTTTGGGCACATGTATACTGACATGTATCTATCACTATATTAATAGTATTCTACAGAATAGTTTCACTGCCCTAAAAATCCTCTGAGGTCATACAGTATTGTAAGCCTTTGCACATTGGCTTCTTTCATTTAGTAAAATGTATTTCAAGTTCCTCCATGTCTTTTCATGGCTTGATAGCTCATTTCGTTTTAGTGCTGAAAAATATCTCATTGTCTGAATATACCATAATTTATTTATTCACCTACTGAAAGATATCTTGGTTGCTTCCAAGTTTGGACAATTATGAATAAAGCTGCTGTAAACATCCATGTGCTGGTTTTTGTGTAGATATAAATTTTCAACTCCTTTGGAAAAATACCAAGGAAAGCACTTGTGCTAGATTGTATGGTGAGAGTGTCTTTGCTAGTATAAGAAACCACCAAATGGTCTTCCAGAGGGGCTGTACCATTTTGCATTTCTACCAGCAATGAATGAGAGTTCCTATTGTTCTACATCCTTGTCAGCATTTGGTGGTGTCAGTGTTCTGGGTTTTGACCATTCTAATAGGTGTGTAGTGGGATTCATTGTTGTTTTAATTTATTATACTAAAACAAATTTAATGTCATGATGTAAAGCATCTTTTCATCATAGGCATATTTGCCACACCTATATGTCTTCTTTTGTAAAGTGTCTGTTAAGGTCTTGGACCTTTTTTTCTTTTTTTAAAATCAAGTTGTTTGTTTTCTTATTGTTGAGTTTTAAGAGTTATTTGTAAATTTTGGATTACAGTGCTTTGTCAGATATGTCTTTCACATATATTTTTTATGCAGTATGTGGCTTGTCTTCTAATTTTCTTGACAATGTCTTTTGCACAGCAGAACATTTTATGTTTAATGAGGTCCAGCTTATTGATTCTTTCTTTGATGGATTCTGTCTTTGGTGTCATATCTTAAAAGACATCATCAAGCCCAAGGCTATCTAAATTTTCTCCTGCATTATCTTCTAGGAGTTTTATAGTTTTGTATTTTACACTTGGGTTTGTGATCCATTGAGTTAATTTTTGTGAAGGGTATAAAGTCTGTGATTTATTTTTTCTTTGCTTGTAGATGTCTATTTTTTCTAGCTCTATTTCTTGAAAAGACTACCTTTTATCATTGCTTCCTTGTCAAAGATCAGTTGACTGTATCTGTGTGGGTCTTATTCTGGGCTCTCTATTCTGTGCTGTCTTGATTATGGAAGCTTTATAATAAGTCTCAAAGTTGAGTAATGTCAATCCTCTGACTTTGTTCTTCAATATTGTGTTATCTATTCAGGGTCTTTGGCCTCTCCATACAAACTTTAGAGTCAGTGCGTCAGGATCTGAAAAATAACTTGTGGGAGTTGGATTAGGAATGCATTAAATCTCCAGTTGGGAAATACTGATATCTTAATAATATTGAGTCTTCCTATCCATGAACATGAATGTCTCTCAATTCTTTTTTTTTTAAGAATTTTTTCAGAGTTTTGTAGTTTTCCTCATATAGATATTGTACTCTTTTTTTAAAGATTTATACTTGAGTATTTCATTTATTTGGGTGCTAATGTAAATGATATTGTGCTTTTAATTTCAAATTCCACTTGTTCACTGCTGGTAAATAAGAAAGCAATTGACTTTTGTATATTAACCTTGTATCCTGCTACCTTGCTGTAATTCCCACCACCTGCTTTTGTAAATAAAATTGTATTGGAGTATGGCCATTCTCATTTGTTTACATGTTGTCTGTGGCAGCTTTCATGCAGAAGAGTTGAGTAGTTGCAACAGAGACCATATGGCCCAGAAAGCCTAAAATATTTACTGTCTGGCCCTTGACAGAAAAAGTTTTCTGATCCCTCCTCAAGAGCATTCAGAAGGTGTTTAGCAGATGGTAGGAACCTGAAAAAGTATGTGTTCAGTGAATGCCTGAAGAATGGATGAATGAGTTGGTTTATTAATCTGCAGGTGGGGTGTTCACTCCTAGGAGGTGTGGAGGAGGTAAGGCTGTGGGCTCAATCCCAGCACTACCTCTGAGGACCAGAAGTCTATACAGGAGTGTGGATGGTGAATCTGACACCTCTGTTGGACTGTGAGGAGTGGCTGTTGGTATTCAATTATTTAGTTACAGGTATTGATCGACTTACGACCTATGCAACTTACGACCATTCCACTTTACGACCACAATCGCTAGCCACGACTGCTCCGCGTCTGGCAGTGCAAACGTTGCCCAGCTGGGCGTACGACAGTGCGGACCAGCTTCTGGCAGCACTACCATCTCCACGTGCATATAGCCTACTCAACTTACGACCAAATCGTGTTATGACCGCTCTGTCGGAACCAATCGTGGTCGTTTAAGTCGAGCACTAGCTGTATTAGGTACTTATTCAACAAAACAATTCCCAAGCACAATGATGAATCATCATTCTAGTTATGGAGCACATACTGTTTGCAGGTTACTCTTCGGTACTACATATGTGATGTCTGAAGTGTTTTTAACATTCCTACATAGCTAGTCATTTTCCTGTTTTGCAGACGGTAATGGTGAGGCTTAAATATTGATTCACACATCTGACATCATATCATTAGAATGCAGCTGAGCCAGTTTCGAAGCATTGGTCTATCTGATGCAGAAGTACATGCTCTTGCCACTGAGACCACGGACCTTTATATGTACCACACACTCTTACTATTACTGAGGAAGTGGATATCAACAAGCATGGTTCCTAATCTTAAGGTGATTGTGATCTAGAGTGGAAGCCTGAATTGTCTCAAATTTTTTTTGGAATGAGGTACTAGGAAGGCTTCCTGGAGAGGGAGATGAAGGTTATAACTGTGATAAAAGCAACACGTAATGTTTATTATTTACCATGTGCCTATACTGTGCAAAGCATGTTGCAGACATTATCTCTTTTAATCTAACTCCATGTAATTATGTGATAGACACTGCAGGGCTGAATTTTGCACACCCCCCCATCTGCAGTAGTTATGTTCAAGTCATAATCCCTGGTACCTGTGACTGTGACTTTGTTTAGAAAGAGGGTCTTTGCAGATGTAGTTAAGTTGGAAATTTTGAGATGATATCATCCTAGGTTTAAGGTGGACACTAAATCCACTGATCAGTGTCCTTAAAAGAGAAAAGGCATATTTGACACACAGAGGGGAAGGCCATATGCAGTTAGAGGGGGAGAGATTGGAGTTTTACTGCCGCAACCAAGGAAAGTCAGCTGCCCTTAGAAACTGGAAGAGGCAAGAAAGCTCCCCTAGAAACTTCAGAGGGACTCTGCTGAGCACCTTGATTGTGAACCTCTGGCCTCCAGGAAATATACACGCATGTATGTATATATATGTTACCAAGGCTGTGTCAAGAAAACAGTTATTACCCTACCCAGGGAAGTTGCATTTGTTGTCCATGGTGGCATACCTGGTGAGTGGTAGAGCTTTGAATTGAAGCTAGAGCTTTGACAGGGTAGTCTCTTTTAGACTGCTAGAGCAGGGTTTGGGTTCCAGGTGTAGTGGAACCCGATTAACAAAATATTGTGGGCAGAGTCCCAGTGGGCAGCTCTGCCTGTCAATTCTAAGTTAGCATTTGTGCTTATCCCTCAGAGGCCTTGTTTCCCCGCCACAAAGGGCAAGCACCCTTCTGCCTCCTGTGTACAGAGGCCCAGGTGGAATCCCCATAGGGAGCTTGCTGGGCCATATGTCCATGCTGTGCTGACAGTCCTTGTGCCTGGAACAGAGCCCATGTGGTTTGTGCCAGCTGGGGACTCAGAGGGCAGCTTTGGAAAATGTGGCCTGGAGCTGGACTAGACATTTGAGGCACAGGCTGTGGACATAGCAGGAGGAAGAGGTTTTCATGCTTGGTCTGAGGGTGGGGAAAGCAATGTGTGCCTTTTATGGTCCTTGAAAGAACAATGACCTTGGTTGGGCTGATGAGGAGGGAGCCAGTGCTGAGTTTTACTGGAAGCTTCATTTTAAATTGCAAATGATTTAGGACTCTTGGGACTTGTGGGGGGTGGGAAAGAGGTGGAATAGGCACCAGTGCCTGAAAGAGTGAAAGCATGTCCTGAGAACCACAGCTGTGGAAGGCCTGTCATAGATTCCTGTTGATGAGAGGATCGTATGGGCCTACAGGGGCCTCACAGTTAACTGTTTCTTGGACTCCCCACTGTCAATCATTTCCGTCTCAATCAGTGGATGCTTCTATTTGATCAAAGCCTGTGGCACTGCCCTCTTCATTCGTAGACTGCCTTGTTTTATCTCACTGCAGCTCCATCTTAACTAGCTGGAGGGAAGGAAAAAGTTATCCTGACTAGGTCACCTTGTAAGGCCAGCCTTTCACACAGGCTGGCTGCATTCTTGGGTGTGAGAATCATTATTAGAGAACTTCTAAAGGCTCCCACAAATCTGTTTCCATCCTGTCTTCTTAAGGAGTATAGGTAGTTGAAACTCAGCCAGCTGGTTAGCTGCTAGTGTGGTTGGAAAGACCAACTCATCAGGCCAGCAGTAGATACTAAGGGCTGGGTGGGTCAGGATGTGGGGAGGGGAAGGGCAAATGGAGCTGCCATTTGTTGAGCCCTGCCAAGTGCCAGGCAGTGTGCTAAGACATTTTTAAGATTTTTTTCCCCCATTTTTCTTAAACTTAAATGTCACAGCAGCTCTTTGAAGTATATTTTCCTGTCTCCATTTTCTAGGTAGGAAAAAGTGTTTAAGGGCTTAACTCTTAAGTGACTAATTTAAGGACTCACAGTAAATGGCAGTGATGGGATTTGAACCTAGGGTCTTTCTGACTCCAAAGGCCATGCCCTTACCTACTGCTTCTGAGGCATGAGGGGCAGGCCGGGCAGGGCTCCCAGGAGGCTGCTTGGTGATGGCTCTTTTACATGGAGACTGTGGAAAGGGACTGGAAAAGAGGCCATTTTTTACTAATTTTATCATTTTACCCAGTCCTGGCCCAGCAACTAAGAAAACTTCTGAGACATTGTCACATCACATGCTTTCATTTTACGGTGAATATGTTTAAGCTATTCTCTCCCACTGGGTAATGCTAGCCACTCTCTCCTCCTGGGCATCTAACATGGTTTGGATTTGTGTTTCCTCTGAAATCTCATGTCAAATTGCAGGAGGAGCCTGGCTGAAGGTGATTGGCTTATGGGGGTGGATTTTCCCCATGCTGTTCTCATGATAGTGAATGAGTTCTCATAAGATCTGATGGTTTAAAAGTGTGTGGTACTTCCCCCCTCACTCCCACTCCTCCTACCATGTGAAAAAGGTCCTTGATTCCCCTTTGTCTTCTGTCATGACTGTAAGTTTCCTGAGGCCTCTCAGTCATGCTTCCTGTTAGGCCTATAGAACTGTGAGTCAAATAGATCTCTTTTCTTCATAAATTACCTAGTCTCAGGGAGTTCTTTATATCAGTGTGAAAATGGACTAATATATAGAATTGGTACCAAGAGAGTGGGGCACTGCTATAAAGATACCTGAAAATGTGGAAGCGACTTTGGAACTGGGCAGTGTGCAGATGTTGGAAGAACCTGGAGGGCTCAGGAGAAGACAGGAAGATGTGGGAAAGTTTGGAACTTCCGGGAGACTTCTTAAATGACTTTGCCCCAAATGTGAACAATAGGGACAATTATGTCCAGGCTGAGGTGGTCTCAGAAGGAGATGAGGAATCTATTGGGAACTGGAGCAAAGGTCACTCTTGCTATGGTTTAGTAAAGAGACTGGCAGCATTTTGCCCCTACCTTAGAGATCTGTAGAACTTTGAACTTGAGAGAGATGATTTAGGGTATCTAGAGGAAGAAATTTCTAAGCAGCAAAGAATTCAAGATATGACCTGGCTGTTTCTAAATGTACATGCTTATATGTCTGAACAAAGAGATTATCTGAAACAGGAACTTATATTTAAAAGGGAAACAGAGCATAAAAGTTTGGAAAATTTGCAGCCCAGCCGTGTGGTAGAAAAGAAAAACCCATTTTCTGGGGAGAAATTCAAGTCTGCTGCAGAAATTTGCATAAGTAAAGAAGAGCTGAATGTTCATAGTCAGGCCAATGGGGAAAATGCCTGAAAGGCATTTCAGAGACCTTTGTGGCAGTCCCTCCCACTACAGGCCCAGAGGCCTAGGAGGAAAAAATGATTTTGTGGGCCCAGTCCAGGGCCCAGCTGCCCTGTGCAGCCTTGGGACGTGGCGTTCTGCATCCCAGCCACTACAGCTGGCCATGGCTAAAAGGGGCCAAGGTACAGCTTGGACCATTGCTCCAGAGAGTGCAATTCCCAGGCATTGGTGGCTTCCATGTGGTGTTGGGCCTGTGGGTGTGCAGAAGAGAAGAGTTGAGATTTGAGAAGCTCTGTCTAGATTTCAGAGGATGTATGGACATGCCTGGATGTTTAGGCAGAAGTCTGCTGCAGGGGTGGAGTCCTTGTGGAGAATCTCTGCTAGGGCAGTATAGAGGGGAAATGTAGGGTTGAAGCCTCCCCACAGAATCCCCACTAGGGCACTGCCTGATGGAGCTCTGAAAAGATAGCCACCATCTATCAGACCACAGAATAGTAGATTCACCAACAGCTTGCACTGGGCTCCTGGAAAAGCCACAGGTACTCAATGCCAGCCCATGAAAGCAGCTGTGGGGACTGTACCCTGTGGAGCTGCTTGAGGCCTTGAAAACCCACCCTTTGCATCAGTATGGCCTGGATGTGAGACATGGAGTCAGAGGAGATTATTTTGAAGCTTTAAGATTTAATGACTGCCCTGCTGGGTTTTGGACTTGCATTGGGCCTGTAGCCCCTTTGTTTTGCCCAATTTCCCCCATTTGGAATGGGAGCATTTACACAATGTCTGTACCCCCATTATATCTTGGAAGTACATAACTTGTATGTGATTTTACAGGCTCACAGTGGGAGGGACTTACTTTGTCTCAGATGAGACTTTGGACTTTTGAGTTTATCCTGGAATGAGTTAAGACTGGGAGACTATTGAGAGGGATAATTTTATTTTGCATTGTGGCTTGGGTTGTATTTCAGGGCTCCCAGGGGAGATGAAGAGGCTTAAGAAAGGACATGAAATTTTGAAGGGGCCAGGGGTGGAATAATAAGGTTTGGATTTGTGTCTCTGCCCAAATCTTCTGTTGAATTGGAGGAGGGGCCAGGTGGGAGGTGATTGGATTGTGGGGGTGGGTTTCCTCCCTGCTGTTCTTGAAATAGTGAGTAAATTCTCATGAGATCTGATGGTTTAAAAGTGTTTGGCACTTCCCCCCTCATTCTCTCTCCTGCCACCATGTGAAGAAGGCCTTTGTTTCCTTCACCTTCTACTATGATTGTAAGTTTCTTGATGCTTCCTAGTCATGCTTCCTGTTAAGCCTGTGGAACTGTGAGTCAATTAAACCTCTTTTCTTCATAAATCACCCAATCTCAGGTAATTCTTTATAGCAGTGTGAAAATGGACTGATAGAGCATTCCTCTTCCTAAGCAAGAGCCTCTTTCAGATGCTTATATTCATACATTAGATACACACAGATCATTTTATTACCTCTGTCTCCTTATTGCATAGGAAAATGTACCCAGAAGCTATTGTGGCGACTACATCAATAAAGCAATTACATTAATGAGTTTTCTGTTGAGTTATTCATTTTTAGCTTTGGATGTTTTCTAACCTGCCACATTACCTTTCCCTCAGCCACCACCATTTCTACTCCTGCCTGTGCCCTTAGTGACTCCTTTTGGTGGCAGGTGGGTATATTATGCCAGAGATGGAGCGTGATTCACACACACAGCATTTGCTTCACCAAGCTCTCCGTCTGGAGTTTATTTGGTGTGGATCTTAGGGAGTTGCTATATGAATATCTTAGAGAGAAAAAAGGAGAATGATGAATGCTTGGAAAGCCCTTCCCTGACATTCTAATTCTTACCCACTAAGTGTTAACGTGGCAGTATTTAGTTTGATGATTCAGTCTGTGCAGGGGAATTGGTTTTAGTGCTATCACCACTGGGGCTCATGAATTGATCCACCACTAAGGTCTGAACGACTTGAGAGATGAGTTTATTTGGACTTTGGAAAGAGAAGATAGTTTCAAGCCACACTTACCCCACAGCTTCTGTTGTCACATCAGGCCCTGGCTGGTGACTAGTGTGGTGGCACCGCCAAGCATGTCTTGGCTCATCGGAGCAAAATCTCACATTTAAGTCAGATGCCGATTTCATGTACGATTTATGGCTGTTAAGCCAAAGACACGAGTAAAGTTTAAAATCATTGGCTTGTCTTGTGTGATTTTTAAGTAGCTCCCAAATCCCTCTGGTCAGCAATGGATGCTGCTCAGAAGCATTTGCAGTGTGCTTAGGTGTGGGGGAGCATTAAGAGACCTTGTCACTTCAGCAGTGTCTTTTTGAACATTAAACCTCCCTTTTTTGTTGGTTAAAGCCACAGGATGGCTCAGAAATGCATTTGCATATTACCCAGGATTTATTTTCTTTTTCAGTAAAGATAAATCTGTTTATGTTTGATCTCTGTCATGTTTGAAGGAGATTAAAATAGAATTATTATGATGAAACTCTTTTCAAATGGTTAGTGTGTTGTTGCTGTGATGGAAAGCTAGAATAAGTTTTCATTCTGGTGGCTTCAAAACATGATCTTCACATTATCAGCCCTACTCGGGGCCAAGATGGGGGATGCTTAGGGGATTGATTGTGGTAGGGGTAGGGTGGCAAGTGCTCTTTGGCCCACAGCCGTTTATAGCATCCCGCCATCCCTGTAGACATGCCTTTGAGGTTAGATAGTGCTGGGAGAGTGTTTAGGTCTCTTTTAGGCTCTTGGAGCAGAGGGTGGCTTGGGTTGCACTGCAGGGCTCCCAGGGGAGAGGAAGAAGCTCAAGATATTGTCTTGGTGGTATAAAAGGCAAGCCCCTCAACAGCCAACCCCATGGAACCCTGGGAAATGGCTCAGGGTACAGCAGTGATTTCCTGGGTCTGGCTCCATGGACATCTCCAAGGCTAGCAATTGGCCTTTCGGGTGCCTTTTTATGCCTCTGCTGCTGCTTGCTTCTCTCTGTCTAGCTACTGACGCATTCTTCAAGCCCCACTTCAAACTCCCCACAAGGGAAAGGAGTTGCTACAAGTGATCTTGTTGCTGGCTAGTCTATACAAACCAGCCTTTGCCTCAGGTGCTGAGCCCTGGTCTGGCTGGTTTAAGCCAGGCGTGTTTGCCTGGTACCAAACATGCTGACCTATGGCCATGGAACTCTGTCCAGCTGATTTGTTCGAAAAGGAAGCTGTCAGTGTTTAGCCGTTTGCACCATCGTAGGCTCCTCTCTGGCTCAGGTGGGGATTCCAACCTCGTTCCCATGGAGGGCCTTTGGGTTTGTTAGCATTTCTAGCTCAGAGACTGCAGCCATTTATGCGTGAGACAAGTTACTGCCATTTAGCTCAAACTTCAAGGTGGTTTTTCGCCATCAACAGGCCCGTCCACAGTTTACGGAGCTGGAGTGGCTATGCTTGTCCTACCTGTATCCCCAGGGCCACTTCTTTCTTGCCTCCTACTAGATCTGTTGTCTCCATTCTTCCTCTAGCTGTAGAGCTGTGAGAAACCAAGCATCTAAGTCTCCCTTTTCGAACATAGCAATTCTCATGTAGAACAAAGCTAAGATATGGAAGAGAAGAGGTGATTGTATTGCATTGCTGCCAGCTCTGTCTCCTGCTTCCCATTTAGGCTCACCTGATTTCTTTTAGACCCTGTCTGATTTCTCTTTAGAACAAGAAATTCCATTCAGGACTTATTTGATTAATTTGTTGATCTTGGAACCTGTCCATTGTAGAGAATGTCAAGGGATTTCTTCTGAACACATTGTAAGAGAATCCGGAATCCTCCTACAGCTGGTGGTCACGCAGGAGCATAAGAAGTGGTCCCCTCCCACGATTTATCTGTCAGCTTATTGAATTGCTTATGTCTTGCTTTCTTCCAAAAACTTAATTTTTCATTCCACAAGTAGTACATGTTCCTTGTAGATTAAAAAAAAATAACAGGAACAAATTGTTCCTTGATACTTGGGGAGTAAGACATCACATGTTAAAATATTTTATTTTTCTTCTAATTTTTTTTTTTTTTTTGGAGAGATGGAGTCTCACTCTGTCACCAGGCTGGAGTACAGTGGTGTGATCTTGGCTCACTGCAACCTCTGCCAGGTTCAAGCGATTCTCCTGCCTCAGCCTCCCAAGTAGGTGGGACTACAGGTGCACAACACCACGCCCAGCTACTTTTTGTAATTTTAGTAGAGACAGGGTTTCACCATGTTGCCCAGGATAGTCTCAATCATTTGACCTCACGATCCTCCCATCTCAGCCTCCTAATGTGCTGGAATTAACAGGCTAAAATACTTTTCTAAAGTTAAGTCACCTTTAGGCATAACTTGGTGAGATAGATGAGAAGCCCAGTATCATGCATTCCTCAAGGCTTCTTCCCTTGAGAGGGGTAATATATAAGACTCAGGAGGGAGAGGGGATGGCTAGGAGACTCTGCAGGCCCCAGCGCTGAGTGTTCCTGTCTCAGAGGTACCTCCCTGTCCTTCCCCACACACATTTCTACCCTATGCTGGCCCTGTGTTACAGAGGCATCAGGCTCTCCAAAGGGAGGCCCTGTAAGCTCATCCCTGCCTTGTCCAGTAACCTGTGTGGGGCCATTTCCTGATTCAGTGCTTGAAGCACATACCTTTGTCTCTCCTATTTGAAAATGCTGGTGCAATTAATTTGCCTCATTAGACCAACAAACTGAAAGCAAAAATTGGAGGAGGACTTATCCACTGCCTGTCGGTTCCTCTCCTCACATTTGGAAACCCAGAAATAATAATATTTACTCTTTTGTAGAGCAAGGAGAGCCCAGACCTTAGGAAGTTCAAAGCTGGTCTTTCCTTCGTGAGTTAGGAAGCAAGGTGCCATATTGCAGCAAAAACAGATGAACAGATGACACCAGTGAAATTCTTAATGTACTCTTTTAACATAGTGGCACACAAAAAGAAGGCCCAAGTCACCCATTGTCCTTCTATTCATACTTAACAGCTGTTAATACTGTGCTGTTGACCTTCTAATCTTCTTTTCTATGCATCTATATAGAGGTGTACCAGAAAGGTTGGAGACAGCTTGCAGACAGTCAGTATACAGCAGTATTTAAAGAAGAAACTGACATGAAGGGGGAAAAAACCAAGGGCCTGAAAATAAGATAAGTTCAGGAGTTACTTTTCCCATAAGGCTTATTCTTTTCCCTCAGCTCCAGAAGGGATTTTTCATGAAAAAGAATCTGCCACAAGGAGCTAAAAAGTGAAACCTGTTTGTATGGTGGATATAATTTCCCTTTCAAAAGCACCCCTTCTGCCCCCATCCCAGGGGAGCTCTGTGGCTGAGGACCTTGTAATTGCTGAACTGCATTTCAAATCAGAGTACAATTGTGATCAAACCAAGTGACTCTCATTACTCCTTTGCCTCTTGCATCAAAACCACTCACACTGACAGTGAGCAAAGCCAAGCACACTCAGCCTGTGATTCTTGGCAGGCCGACCTCCCTTTTAATAGGCAGGGTAGTGCAGGAGGGTGGGGCAGCTGGTGCTGGCTGCAGGAGGAGGGTGGTGGTAGGCAGAGGTGCCTGTGCTGCTCTTTTCTTGGAACCAGAAATACCCAGGGCTCTGGGTTGCTTTCTGGGAGTGTAACTGGGTGGGTCGATGGGCTTTTATTCTAGGCCCTGCTTGTCCCCAGACCTGGAAATAATTAGAGGCAAGTGTGCCCGGAGTTGTCTACTGTGTGGGGAAAGCCTGGTGGGCTGTTGGCTTCCTTTTATCATGTATGTCCATTTTACTTCATGTACTTGGTTGTTGAGAGATAGCCAGCGACAGTTTTATTGCATTCAGTGCTTTTGAGTTTCTCGTGGGGCCTTCTTAAAAGGCCCAATGCTCCTAGGCACAGAGGAAGGGAACATTCTTCTAAGCCCCTTTGAAGTGGCAGGCGTAGACTTTGTTCTCTGCAAACGTTTTTCTGAGAATCAAGCTGTGGATCTCCCCAACAGGGCGGACTGGGGTAGCTGGAGGTCACGCGTAGCCTGTGCAGACTTGGAACACAGAGCTCCCGTTAACCGGTTCCATGCTCAGGTGTTCTATTGTCAATGTGGAATTTCTGTTTTAGAGTTAAAAAAATTCTTATTTTTAGTTTTTTACAATGAGGAGATACAATTGCTCTCTTTCTTAAATGTGTCTGGCCTCATTCTTACCTAAAAGTGGAACTCTGGATTAAATAATTTACTGAGATATTTTTGAGTTTTTATTTTACCTTTCTATTGAGGTATAATACAAATACAGAAAAAGTGCACAGATTTTAAGTGTACATCTCAGTAAACATTAAGCTCTAAATACTCCTTTGTAACTTTATCCAGATGAAGATAGAAAGCATTTCCAGCACTTTCAAAGGCCCCCTCATGACCTTCCCAGACAGTGCTCCCTTTCCAAGGGTAAACTACGGTTCTAACTTATCACCAAATACTCATTTTGCCTGTTTTTGAATTTGGTATAAAATGAATTCATGAATTTATCCAGTGTATGTTGTTCTGTATCTGCCGTCTCTCACTCATTATGCCTATGAGGTTACCATGTTGATGTGTCTAGAAGTAATTGTTTGTCATTGCTGTGCTTTATTCCTTTGTTGATTAGACATTTTACTTCTTGACTTCTTTTTAAAATCTTGTCTTATCAAAAGCCAGCTTTTGATGTTGGCCATCATTTATTTCAATGATTTTTTTTTTTTTAAATTAGCAGTGGGTCTTTTTTTCCAAAGGAAATGTCATATAGAGTCTGTTCGTAGGAAACAGATAAAATGTGAACTGCTGCAACTGAAATGGGAGAGGGTGGCTTGGAGCCCCATCCTATGGGGATAAGAGAAAGGGGATTGCTTTCCCATATTCCCATAGGATGGCCCTTAGGTGTTTAGCTTATTGGTTCAAACTTGGCTTCTGGAGTTGGACTGACTGCCTAGTTTCTCCTTGCTGTACATTCTTGGACAAATTACTTAACCTAAGTTTCCTTATCTGTGAAATGGAGATTTAAAAAAATAATACTGACATTGCAGGGTTTTAGAAAGCATTAAGGAAAGCGGTGCAAGGAAATCACTGCACGCTGTGTTCCACTCAGCAAGGGTGTCATAAATGGCGTGATGAGTGCTGCTGTCATCTTTGTAGTCAGTGCCATTTTCTGCAGAGCCCTAGCACTCCCTGGGGCACCATCAGAAAGCCATGGATTCATGGCAGTAGCAGAATCACAGCCCTCACTGTCCCTCTAGTCCGTGAAGATGTGACTTGCCATGGCATGTTGGCGTGCCTATGAGGCCCTCCTCACTACTAGTGTGGGAACCCATGGGCAGCAGGTGTGTCACTCATTGGCACTCTCCTGACTAGTGGAACTGGACCCCCCAGAGCCCTACTTCTCAGACCCATTTTTCACTATGTACCTGGGCTTGGTGGGACTTCTGAGCCTGCTAAATAAAGACGGTCTGGGGCTTCATCTTTGTGGCAGGATATCCTTGTGGCATGAATCCAGAAAGAGGTTAGGATGTGAAGAATGGAGCCCCTTTCAGGCTTTTATAATACCCTGGCTTCCAGCCAAATTGGACTTTTGGAGCCAGGCCCAGACCCATGTGTTGCTGGAAGGATTAGATATTACTATTACTGTTGTAATAACAATAGGTGACAATTATTTAGTGCATGCAGTCTCCACTGGATGTGTTATTTAATCTTTCTGACAGCCCTATGAGATAGGTATACTTACGTGTGTTGATCTACCCACTGGGCATCTCCCCATTTTAACTAGAATTAAATTCCATGAGGGAGAGATTTTATTTTATTTTCTTAACTGTTGTATCCCCAGAAGCTGAAACAGTGTGGGCTCAATATATATTTGTAAAATGAATGAATAATTCTTCCTATTAAAGAAGAAGAATTTGGGGCTTAGACCAGTTAAATGACTCACCCAACCTCACACTGCTAGTAACAGGTTGAGCCAGGTCTGTTTGATCCTGAGCTCCTGCTGGTAACTGTCCTCCTGTGCACGAGTTGGAGGGGAGGCCCCTCCTGAAAGGATTGGTGAGACAGAGGGATTTTACCTTGAGCTCAGTGTTTCTATGTCCTGTGATGATGAGCCCAGTGTGCTGCAGAGTGCACGTGGGACGTGCCACCTGCCATTCAGGTGGGGTCATTCAGGACCCTCACCCACATGGGCCCACGTCTTGGCTGCCCCCAGACAGCCTGGCAGGGCAGAGGACTTGGCGATGGGCTTCCATCTTGTCCCTTCACGAGGATTCTGCAGGCATTGGGCAGGTATTCCTGTCCTGGACCCTTCTACAGGGATGCTGCAGAGGAACTGGTAGGGCAGGAGGTGAAACCCACCCTTGTCTGACAGAGGCCTTGGATCAGTCCTGTGCTCAGGGCAATGATTGTTCATGCTTGGGGATCTTCATCCCCCTTCTCTTTAAACCCTAGGTATTCCCAGTAGGAAACTCCATGTTGATCTTGTTAATCTTATGGAGGCTTTTCAAGCCATTTTGATTTTTAAATGCACTTTTACTCACAGTACAGTTGGCAGCGGGCAATTACCATTAGGCCTGTCTTAGTGTGTTTTGTGCTGCTTTAACAGAATACTTGAGACTGGCTAATTTACAGTGAATAGAAACTTAACGTGGTTCACAGTTCTGAGGACCGGGAAGTCCAAGATCCAGGGGCCTAAATGTGGCGAGGGCCCTCCTGCTACATCATCACATGGTGGAAGGGGAAGGTGGAAGAGCAAGAGAGCATACACAGAAAAAACGAGATGGGACTCACAGCCTCAAGCCTTTTTAGAATTGGCATTAATCCATTCATGAGGGTGGACACATTCAAACCATAGCAGTGCCCTCATAGCACAAACTGTAGCTGCAAAGAGCTCCTGTCTGCCATCATTTCTACATTCTTGAAGGAAGAACTGAAGATTTATGAGATGAGATGCAGGAAGAGAGTAGCTGCTCACCTCCAGGTCTTTTTTTTTTTTTTTTTTTTTCTTGGTGCTTATCCTTTCTTTGCTGTGTCTCCAGTTAAGTGTGTATTTACCCATTCCCACTTAAGTATATATTATCTCCTCTTTTATTCCATATTTTTCGGTGCTTGGCATTGTCATTTTCTGGCATTTTACATCGGAGTCCTTACCTAATTGTATCTAATCTCTGCAACACTCACTCTCTTTACCCTTTCTTGGAATTTCTGACACAGTGTTGGACCCTTTTTTGTGTGTGACAGTTTTGGAATTACCCTCTGACATCAGTTGGGTGCTGCTGAAAAAGTGCTTGTCTCCTCTTAGCTGTTTCTCACCCTGGGGTCATTTTTAGCAAGTTTTAGCGATGGTGTATTGTCAAGATCTTTTCTTTAAAAGTTACAGTGCAGGTGTCTCCTTATGCTTTCTCTCAGCATGCAGGAAGGGGTTTGTAGCCAATCATCATATGGAAAGATCAAGCTTCTACTGCTCAGGGAGGGTATTAGTTGGCAGAGTGTGGGGTTCAGTGGATTCAGCAAATGAGACGCTGAGGAGCACAGTATTTAAGAGCTTGGCTGTGGACACAGACTGCTTGCGTCTATGTGGGGAACCGGCCAAATTTCTTCCAGTTGTTTTCTCATTCTTTAGGCCTACACAGTTCAGTACAGTGACCAGCAGGCTCATGTGGCTACTCAGCATCTCAAATTGGGCTAGCCCACAGTGGGATGTACTGGGAGTATAAAACACCAAGATTTTGAAGCCTTAGGATGATAGATTATTAATATTTTAAAATATTGGTGGCATGTTGAAATGCTACTTTGGATATGTTGGGTTAAATAAAATATTAGCATTAATGTTACCTGTTTTTGCTTTTTAGTGTGACTGCTAGAAAATTCAAATTATGCATGTTCTCACTCATAGGCGGGTGTTGAACAATGAGAACACATAGACACAGGGAGGGGAGCACTACACACTGGGGTCAGTTGGGGGCAAATAGGGGAGGGACAGTGGGGGGTGGGAAGCTGGGGAGAGATAGCAAGGGGAGAAATGCCAGATGTAGGTGAGGGGGAGGAAGGCAGCAAATCACACTGCCACGTGTGTTCCTATGCAACAATTTTGCATGTTCTTCACATGTACCCCAAAACCTAAAATGCAATAAAATAAATGGGGAAAAAAAAAAGAAAATTCAAATTATATACATGGTTCACATTTGGGGTTGACGTGATATTTCTGTTGGATAGCGCTGATCTCACCTGAGGATAGTAACAGCCCCTTCCTCCTTCATGGGTTTCTGTGAGGGTTAAATGGGTGAATAGATGAATGGTGTTTAATTTGATACTTGGCATATCGTAAGCATTAACAAAGTCTCAGACGATCATCATTGATGCTACTGCCATCAACACCTTATCCAGGGTGGAAACCTAAGCTAAGAGGAGAAAGTTTGGGCGTGGAGACATCTGGATTGTGGTTTGAGGTAAACTTATCAACCTCCAAAGAGGTTGTTTATGATTTGGGGCTCTCTGGTGTTATAAGTAATCCTCACCCCCTCGGCTCCTCATTTGTGTTAGTAATGGAAGGTTGTGTATACAGTTCGTGGTAAATCCTGTTACCTAAAGGGATGGCTGCTCACTGCAGACTGCTTTGTAGAATTCCCAGAGGCTTCCTTACTTACCAAGCTACCTTGACTCTTGCAATGGAGTGAAAAATCAGGTTTTCATGAAGCCAGTTGTAAATAGCTAACCTTTTGGATTGCTTACCATATGCCTAGCACTATGCTAAGTACATCCTATATATTTCTTCATTTAATGCTCACAGTAGCCCTCCAAGGCAAGTGCTGGCCTCGCCAGTTTAAGCGGAGGGAAGCAGAACTTAGCATAAGTCACATCTTGCAGCCAGGATGTGAGGGAGCTGGGCCTTGAATCTAGATTGGTCTGATTTTCAATTTGTGGCACTATTCATTCTGCCTCCTTAAACAAAAGCAAGTCTCTTTTAATCAGGAAACCTTATGCAGCACACTGGGTATTTCAGAATGATTGAGACACTGGAGAGGGCAAAAGTCTGAAGGCACAAGCCCAGAAAATGGCCACGAGTCCTCAGGCCAGGGCTGAACTGCATTCTGGAACCAGAGTGCAGTACATGGTGGCCATTGACAGGCGTGGCCAGGTACTGTGACCTGCAGTGAGAGCAGCACAGCCCTGGTCTTAGGCTGTCCCTTTGTGTCAGCCAGGCAGGTTTTATAGGATGCATTCATGGACCTGAGGCCCATCCACCAGAGAGGCTTTCCCAAAACCCTGGGGAGGCAGAGATGCTTGACAAATGCATTAACTTTGCCAATGCTGCTTAAAGGAGGCAGGTGATAAAACGTCTCCAAAGCCACAGTGTTTTCTTGGAGAAATCTCAGTACAGCTAAAACTCTAATGACTGCATGTGTCAGAAAGGATCTTCTCTTTCATTTAGGCCTGATGTAAATTTGCTGGTGACTTTACTGTGTTAGCTAAATTCCAGGTAAGATACGTGTCACTGGGTTGGGTGTTTCTGTTGCCTCAGGACACTGAATGGTGCATTCTTTAATGAGCAACTGTCACTCACTGGAGCAGTTGCCTTTCAGGGAGCCTTTCTCTTGAATAGAATAATTCTATTTAGTATCCCAGTTATTTCCTCTTTGACCCCCTTTCAGTCAAAATATGCAAGGTTTATTCCTCACCTCTTGACATCCAATGCCTGTTAGAGCCTTATTAGCATTTGTTCTCATTGATGTTCATTGCATTTTAAATGCGGCAGGGACGTGATTAAGAGGTGGAAAATCACCGGACTTGGTCGGCGTGTGACTGTCTGATCGTGGCATGATGACCAGCTCAGCATTTAATCACATCTCTTGTGTTTTCAGTTTGCTTTCATACCCCTGGAGGGAAAAAGTTCAATTCCAAGTCATGCTCTGGCTTGGCAAAGGTAGTCAGCAGGTGAGAAGGGTGCAGAATCGGTTGGTCCTGAGTGTGCTGAGAGGCAGGCTAGATCCTAGATAGAATTCATCTATCTACCAATCACCCTATGCACTATCCTTGCATTGCTCACTACAAGAATACGCAGGCTAGCTGGACTTATAAGGAGGTGTACCTGTGGAATCCCAGTAAATCATTGCACTAATCCTGTGGGGTTGCTGGTTGCTATGGATGGAATTGTGTCCCTCCAAAATTCCTATGTTGAAGCTCTAACCTCCAATGTGATGGTATTTGGAGATGGGGCCTTTGCAAGGTGATTAGCTTTAGATGAGGTCATAGCCTTCATGATGGGATTAGTGTCCTTATAAGCAGAGACATCAGAGAGCTTGCTTCCTCTCTCTCTCTTGGCCATATGAGGGTACAGTAAGGAGGCAGCCAATCTGCAAGCCAGGAAGAGAGCCTTCACCAGGGAACTGACACAGTTCAGTGTCCAGAACTGTGAGAAGTAAATTCTGGTTGTTTAGGCCACCCACTCTAATGCATTTTGCTATGGAAACCTGTGCTAAGACAGTGGTCCTAATTCTATGTCACAACTTTGGGAAGCCTACATAAGTTCCCAGTCAGTAAGTGGCACACCCAGGTCAATCTGGGGGTAACAACTGTTCTCCCTGGCACTTTTTGACCCCCATGTGGATATTGCCTGTTGGGGTTTTGCTTATATATGTTCTCCTCTGGAGAATCTCTTACAGCCCTGTAATTATCCCTGGGTACCTTGCAAAGTCATGTATAGAGCCAACAATGAATAGATACGAGCATAGTGAATGAATGAATATGACGGCCTGGGATGGAAACCAACCAAGGAAACAGGTAGATGGAGGAAGCCCCAAGTCACTCACCTTTTCCTTTCACTTCTTTCTTGTGTATGAGTTTGCATGAATAAGGGTTCCCAGAGAAGCTTCCTCTGCTGTCCAGACACCCACCCACCCAACAAGGAGGGTCTCAAGCTGTTCTTTCCTACCTGGGCCCAACTCAGCCTGCTTGTCAGCTCAACTGACGCCACCCTGGTGGGAGTCCAAACCTCTGCTTCCATCTGAGCACCAGGCTGGATGGGAAAGAAAGGGTTAAAGCCTGCAAGTATGAGTCCGTTGTACAGAGCAGCATCTAGGTCATTCCTCCAACTCAAAAGGAATGAAATACAGCTCACCTAGCTGCAGTTTGTAGCCCAAACCTCGCTGCTCTGTGCAGAATAACACCAGGTGGGCATGAGGCTATTTTACTAAGATACAGCAAGATTAATAAGGGAGCAAAACACATGTTCCTCAGGAACACACAGTCCTGTGTGCAGTCTTGAAGGGAGACCCAGGGGAGATGCAGAAGCAGTGGGGACAGGCCTTTGCGGAAGCGAGGGGGAGGCTCAGGGCCAGCAGGGCTAGTAGCTCCAGGCAAAGGCCAACCCAAGACACTTCCTGGGAGGAAGAGTCGCATGGTGGTAAGGGTCCTAAACCTGGGTCCGTGATGGGTTTCTAGCAGTCTGAAGATGTCCTGAAGTTGTGTGTGGAATGCTCCATGTATCCCCCTTGCACACTGTCCTCTAGCCTAGCTGGCTGTGTTTGGGACTGCACAGGGCCTTTGCCTGTGCTCTCCTTCCTGCCTGGATCAGCTTCTCCCATCGCTGCCTGGAGTTCCTCCCACTCTGCCTCCAGGTCTCACTTCCTTGTGGAAACCTTTCCAGACCCCCAGAACAGGTCACAGGTGTCCATTGTTCCCTCTCAGGACCCTGTGCTCCCTTTCTTTGTGGCATGGCCCGGTTGTCATTGAACCTTAACTTATAACCCTCCTCCCACATCTTTTGCCCACTTGAGTTATTGTGCTTCAGTAAGTAAACTGGATTTCCCTGACTGTTTGTTAGGATGTTCATGCCTGGAAACAACTCTCTCAGCCCTGGCTCAGCATCATCTAGTTCAAAAGCCATAATGAGCTGACTACAATCTTTGTGACTGTTAGGTACAGACGTTTGAGTGGGAATGTGGTTGGATTAATTTGGGCTAGTGAGTGTTGTCTTCTAGGACCAGGGTTTATCTCAACAGAAACTGCTTTGAAGAGAGGGTCATGTGATAATGAAACTGCCTTTGGGGGTGGTTGGGTAGTGTAAGTGGGGAGAGAAAGTCTGGCTTGGAGAGCACATAGGCTGATATTTCCACTGCAGTTTCCTAACTAGAGGTGGACCCGTGCCCTCATTGCCCCCACCCTTTGCTACAGCCCCTTTCCTGCCTCCATAGCAATAGCTCCTCTGACTTTGGGGACAGGGATGAACTCTTTATGTTAGCATCCCAAGAGCTTGGCACAGTTATTGGCAGGTAGTTGGTACCTAACTGGTGTTGGTTCCAATGTGAAAGAAGAGATGAGTCATGGGGGGGTTTCCAAACTGTTTAGCCTGAGCTGCTTTGCTGGGATGTGTGGTTTTTATGGGTCAGCATGAAGGAGTGTGGGCAAAGAAAAACGGAACTAGAAGGAGCTTGACATGGGATAGCTGTGGGGAATATAGATCACGAGTGTTGGCACTTTTGTTCTATTCACTGCATGCCTGCTTTCAAATTTAATGTTCCTGAGGCATGTCTCAAATTGAGTTATTTATATATTTTTTCATTAAGTTGTAAACTTCTTACAGGAAAGTGTCCCCCAGGTGCCTTATCTGGGGCTTTGATTCCCTGGAGCTGCTCTAAAAATACTCAGTGACTTGGTTTCTGTAAACCTGAACTTCATAGTCTTCCGGCCACAGTGCTCAACAGTGCTGCTGCTGCTTGCTGCATGTTGACTGCAGGGGTGGGTGTGACTGTTCAGGGGTGTTGAAGGCTTACAGGGATTCCAGGCCAGGGATCCTCTTGTCAGTCATGAATTTTTTACCAGTTTTTGCCACCTAGCGATTGTCAGTGTTTCACTTCGAGTAGCAAAGGAAGGGCATCAACTTAGGTGGGGAAGCCATTGATGGAGGCAAAGCAGAACTATAGGTGCTCCGTCACCTGAATCCATGGCTTATATGAAGCAAGTGTAATTCAGATACTTCACCTACTTTAGGATATGTGAACAGGTGAATTGACAAAACAAACACACTGCAAGCACAGAATCACTGCCATTGACTCAGTTGTCACAGTGCACCTTCTGACTCTCATCTCTGGCTCAGCAATTTAAGCAGTCTAAGGCCTTGCGTTAAAAAATTGTAGCCACAGTTATTTGTTATTCTCCCCTTTTACTTGGCCTATTGATACTTTTCTTGTTTTGCTGACAACTGGCCCACACTTAGCTGGAGCATCCATCCCCCTTTCTCTCACCTTCTCTTCGAGCCATATTCTTTTCCTTCCAGTTCTGGCTTTCACAAGGCTGGTGAGAGACTCCCTTGCCCCACCTGTTTTGACTAAACTCCTACTTCATCACTTATGTCTTGGCAGGACTTGAAGACCTTTCCATTCAAAGCAGTTAAGGTATTCTGACAAGCAGTTGGTTAGCGTTAAATGGCATTAACTTACTTCACCTGAATGTAGTCCTGCACCACAGGGGGTGGAGTAAGGCAGGACTCCAGCTTTGACCTCCTAGGTCAGTTTGGTGGCATTTAGGGCACAGGTGTTGGAGTTCAACAGGCCCCTGCTCCTAGCCTGCCCTGTTACTTTTGGTGGGGTGGTCTCAGGCAAGTTTTTGGTTACACCTGTTACTTTTTGGTGGGGTGGTCGCAGGCAAGTTTGTTAGCATCTCTGTCTTTTCTTGTCTGAAAAATAAAGATGATAACACCTGCCTCCCAGGGTTTTTGTGGAGATTAAACAAGATCTTCTGTCTTTACATTAGTTAGCACGATGCCTGGGACTGAGTGGTCAGTAAATGGTAGTGATTTGTGGCATTGTTATCTAGTTGATAGATTTTGATAACACAGCTCCAAATTTTCTATTTAGAAAACATCAAAATTGTCTTGTTTCCTATATGACATCCTGGATCTTAATAAAATTGAAAAATGCTGTCTTATTGGAGCGCTGGGGGAGTATTCTTGGAGAAGATTCAGTGAAATTCTTGACTAAAGTGCAGAAATCCCAGATTTTTGTGTTTGCTTGCTCATTGAACTTCAGGGTGAAGATCTCTTCTTGGAGCCTGTCCTCTGTCCCTCCCTCCCATGGCACTGGTTGGGAGCCCATGCCATGCTCAGAGCCTTTGCTACACCCACTGGGGCAATTCATGAGGATTTTCTTTTTTTTCCAGTGCTGCCAGAAGTTTTGGTGCTGTACTTTTGAGCGCTGTTGTGTTTAAGTGATGCTACAGAATATTTAATAAGGTCAAACATAATACGTGTTTGAAAACTGTGTAAGTTGAGTTAGGAAAACAGCTTTGATTGCATGAGTAATATTTAAAGTGCCTGTTAAAAATATAGTAACTTTTCTATCAATAAAAGAAAACCTTCTGAGCTCTGGAGAGATTTTTAGAACAAGATCCAGTGGCTTTTGCCTGTCTTGGTGAACGTTTTCCATTAAACAGATGATTCATATTACGAGAGTGGAATGATTAACATGAATTATGGGGAAATTATTCTAAGACTTGAGTATCTGATTTATGAATGGATTAGGAGGCAGATCGCTTCATAATTGTTTTTTTTTTAAAGGGAGAATTTTAGCTGACTAACCAAGACCCTCAATAAAGAGGGTTTGCCTCAGTATTGGTGTTCCTTTGAGGGGCAATTTCTCAGGGTCCTTTATTTAAAGAGGGAAGCCTGCTTCTAGGGAAGAGTGGCTACCTGCTTCTGTTAGTTCTGGAGTAGACTCTAGAATTCATCCCAAACCTGACTCAATTAGAAAGGTTTGAGGAAGCCAGAACTGCCTCTTGTGGGGCGAACCTTTGAATCCAGGGCATGTGCCAGAGAGCTAGGAAGAAACCAACTTAATTCACATTGGCTGGAGATTCCCGTGTGTATGTACAGAATGGCTGGGGCTGTTGTCACTTGCTTACTGGCCATAGCACTGCTCTCAGGAAGGTCTGAGTGGAGACTCCTGGACTGAGAACTGCAGCCTGGGAGGAGAGGGGATGACTGAGCAGGGGGCAGCTGTGGAAAGCTGGGTGTTCTGCAGATACATCCCACAAGCTTGGGTGTGTATCCTCACCAGAAGTATGACCTGAGGCCCTACTGTGTGCCAGGGCACTTGGACATGAATTCTCCCTGTGAGGAGCTCTCACATTCCATCTGGGACAACAAATGATGAGCTGACTGTGTCCTACAGTGAGCATGAAGGAGCAGTTTGCATGCAACTAAGTCACCTGATCCTAATAGCATCTCTTTGAGGGAGGCACCATTATTAGCCCCATTTTACAAACGAGGAGCCTATAGGCCACACAGTAATAAGTGACAGAGCCTCAGCTAGGACACAGCTTTGCCTAATTCCAAGGCTTGGCTCTTAAATCCTGTTCTATCCTTGGTATAAAATGGTAGCTAATGCTGTGGTGTCATAAGCACTCAGTATTGGGCACTGTCCCACAATATACGCTCTGGGAGGTGCGGGTTCAGATATTGCCCTTTTTATACAACATCACGGTAGGTGTTTGTCAGGGAAATGGGTGAATTGCCCTTGTCTTAGGTGGGGCAGCTATAGATTGAGGCAAAGCAGAACTGTAGGCGCTCCTATGTCCTAGATTCCGGTATCACCAGAGCTGTGGGACCCTCATACGAAAAGCTGCTGCAGCCTTGTGCTCATCTACCCCATCCAAAGGCTGTGTAAAAATGACTCCATTTTTCTTTGACTTTGTGCAGATTCTTCTATCAGGTCACTTAGGTTTCCACTGGCAGATAAATCACTCATAATTTGAATGTTAAGCCCCATGGTGCCTGGCACATGGCAGCTGCAAAAACCATCACCCACATCTTTGCATCTAGCTTTGAGGTTGATAAAATAGCCACAGTTGTGCAGATGGCAATTAGGTATCAGGGAAAAGTGCTTGCAAATCTTGGCATTTAACTTCTGTCCTTCTCCAGTGAGGCAGTCTCTGTCAGAAAGGCCAGCAAAGTAGAAGTGAACACCCCCATGTAATGGAGGTTAATAAGGTCAGAGTTTATTTAGAATTAGAAGCAGGAGATAAATGGCTGGGGGAAATAAGTAGCAGAGCTAGGCTAGGGGCACGCTCAGGGCCCTGGGATCTCAGACTGTTAGTGTGGAGATGGGTAAACAGAAGGTGCTCCTGTACCTTGCTGCTCACTTTTACTGCCACCACCCTGCTTCCTGAAGAGAAGTGTCTCCCAGGCTCATTCTGACCATGGATTTGTGCGTCTCAAGCCTGTCCCCTGTGACTGGCTTGCTCAGGCAGGTTCTGCAGAACACCTGCAACTTGCTTCCAGTGCTAGACTTCTTTAATTGGGTGGTTCTCTGCAAAGTAAGTCCTATTTTCCTTTAACTGAGGTTATTTCAGAAAGTCTCCATTTCTCTTTATCTTCCTGTATTTATTCTGCACCTGGTATGTGCCTGGTACTGAGGATATGATGATGGATAAGACAAATGTAGTCCCTGCCCTCCAACCCCACATTGTCTCCCGACAGCTCTAGGACAGTAAGGATTCTTAACCTTCATGTACAGGTGAGGTATCTGAGGCTTAGAGCAGGTTGGTCATTGACCCAAAGTGATGCATAGCTGTGAATCCAATCCAGGTCTGTCTGTCTTCAGGTTCTATGCTCTTAACCATGAAGCTGAACTGTGACTCAGTACAGTGAATTTCTGGTAGGGCTTCTCAGGCTACAGTTTGTTTCTTAGCTTCTGGACTCAGGACTTATGGATGTGTAAGCCAATATTTACAAGTTCTGAGTGGGATCAATTAGCAGTGTCCTTGCATAGAGCATAAAATCCTTTTGTAAAGAAATGTGATATATTAATGCATGTCTGTGCTGTGGGTTTTTGGTATCCCCGGACCTATTTTATTCTGCTGGGAACATACTTGTACTGGGGAGGGAGAGCTTGGTCGGTGCTTGTGGGACAGATGCCCATCTCAAATTATGAACTTGGGAAGGCAAGGTCTTACTCATCCTTTATCTCCCATACTCAGCCTGATACTGGCACTAAGATGTGCTCAGTATGTGTTCCCCTGGTGAAGAAGGATTGATTACTGTCATGAGGGCCTCTGAGGCAGAATAACCTCATGAAAAAGTGTGTCCCCTTTGGAGTCAAACTGACCTCAGGTTGAGTTGAGCCTTGCCACCTTTTGAGAGCATAGTCTGGTAAGGAATTTAATCTCCCTGAATCTTAGTTTCCCTACTTGAAGGTTGTGGGAATTAAATTAGTGCTAAGTCAGGAGCTTAGTACAATGCCTGCCCATGTTAAGCCAGGGGTTGCAAACTATGGCCCTCAGGCCAAATCTGCCCCATCTGTTTTTATAGAGGTTTATTTAAATGCAACCATGCTCATTCTTCTATGTATTATCTGTAGTTGCTTTGGCACTACAATGGCAGAGTTGAGGAGAGGTCATATGGCTCACAAAGTGGAGAATATTTACTATAGGGCCCTTTACGTTAAAAGTTTGCTGACCTCTGTGTTAAGTCCTTAATAAATGGTAAGCTGCAGTGGTTATTACAATTATTGTTTTTATCTATAATTTCACCACTCCCCTTCTAACCCTTAATTAAGTCACTTTCAAAGCAGTGACCTTCTTCTGTACTTTTGAGTTTTGGGAGGAACTTTTCAATGCTTGATGAACAAGTTTGTGCTTCCTTTGGTTTTGGTCTTGATGGCTCTAAAGATTTGGGTGGGATTCCTTCCCAGCCTTTTCCTTCTGGTCTTTTGATCCCTCATATTTTTGGGTCTGTCCTCAAAGGTGGCATGTCTTCCACCACCATCTCTGAACAGCTCTCCTCACTGAATGGCTGGGGATGAGAGGAACACTAAGGGGGAAGCTTGCTGTAAAATCATTGTGTTTGAGGGTCCTTCATGCTTCCAGGGAATCTGGAGAGACAGGAGTTCCTGAGCCCTGGGAACATGAACTCACCCAGAGTCTTGACTTCTTCCCTGAGTCTCTCTGCCCTGATTTTAGAGATGAAAAACTCCTAAAACATGGAGGCAAGTTTTATTTTCTCTCAGCAGTTTCCTTTTTTAAAATGTAATCTTATTTTTGAATCATAAATGTAATATATGCAATTTGTAGAAACATGGGAAATGAAGGCAATGGCAACAATTCATCCAAATCTTACCACCCAGATAACCACTTTTTAGCATTTTTTAGCATATTTCCTTCCAGATTCCTAATCATGTGTAAATGTTTACATAATTGAAATCACATTGTTTAAGTAATTTTTTTTCCTGCATTTTTACTTATGTCATAAAGCATTTCCTCTAGTGTCTGATGTTCTTTAAAACCATAATTTTTATCTATGCATATACACATGCATCCACCCACCCATGCATTTACTCACTCAATAGGTATTTCCTTAGTGCCTCTTATATCCCAGACCCTGTTAGGTGACTCTGATACAGTGATGAGTAAAATAGACCTTATTGCTCCCTTTACAGAACTACAGTCTAGTAGGGCATATAGAGAGATGATTAATCATTATAACATTGTCGTAGCTCAGACTGCTATAACAAAATACCATAGACTGGATGGCATAAACAAAAGACACTTATTTCTCACAGTTCTGGAGGCTAGAAGGTTCAAGATCAAGGTGCTGGCAGATTCAGTGCTTGGTGAGGCCATTTTCCTGACTTGCAGATGGCTAACTTCTCTCGGTATCCTCACATGGAAAAGAGAGGAGGCTCTGGGGTTTCTTCCTCTTATAAGGACACAAATCCCTTCATGGGGTACCACCCTCATGACCTCATCTAAACCTGATTACCTCCCAAAGACTTTACCTCAAAATATCATCACACTGGGGACTAGGGTTTTTTTCAACATGTGAATTTAGGGGGAACCCATACATTCAATTCATAACAGACATCATATGATAATGCTTTAATGGAGGAAGCAGAGGATATGTAGAAGCAAATACAGAAGGGACCCATCACTGCACTTGAAGTGTTGAGGGAAGGCTTCTCAGAGGAAGCCGGTCCCAGTCTCTGAGTCATCCCTTTGGAGGAAGCTTGAGAAATCCTGATCTACAGCTTTCTTTGGGATGGTAGACAGTCTTCTGAGAAATATGTACCTAAATGGGATGGAAGGAAAGTAGTAAAGAAAGTAGGATAGTAGTTACTGTGATGGGTGGAACCCCAAATATTACTGTGCTGTATTATTATCAAGACTGTCTTTCTAACACAGGGCACTTTAGAAATAAAGTGAGGCACTGCAGATATCAAAGTGGGCAGACTCATTTGGAAATGGGCTTGTTCCCGAAATAAGAGGCAGTGTTGCAGAGAGATTCACCTCCATTGACTTAAGGGTACAGCCTAGGAAGGGTAGTATTGGAAGTACTCCTACCTTTTGAAGGTCCAGCAGCACTGTTGTGAGATCATGGACCCTGTCTGCCTTCTGGGGACTTTAGGGATGCTCTTGGTCCCTGTGGGTCCAGATGACCATTGGATTAATGTGGACAAGGCTGTGTGCCTTTGTAAGATGTGAAGTGACGCACCATTTTAACAAGGGCAAAACTCAAACCCCATGCCCTTCCCAAGTTCTGAGCGCACAATGCCTTCCCTCTTCCTTTTGCCTTGTTACCTGTTTGTTTGTTTTTGTGTGTTTCCCCTGAGGAATGCCATGGGGGAGAGATGGCTGTTGTGGCAAACTGATTGCATATTGGATCTTCGATGTTGATGTTTGACAGCTGATCTGGGTTAGACTTGTGCATCTGCACCGAGAGACTAATGGCACCAATTGATCTTTGTCTTAAATCCTCTCTGAGTGGTTGAAATAGAAGTTGGCCCTCTATTATTTATTTATTTATTTATTTAGAGATGGTGTCTTGCTCTGTTGCCAGGCTGGAGTGTAGTGGCGTGATCTTGGCTTACTGCAACCTCCACCTCCCAGGTTTAAGCAATTCTGCTGCCTCAGCCTCCCGAGTAGCTGGGACTACAGGCGTGTGCCACCATGCCTAGCTAATTTTTGGATATTTAGTAGAGAAGGGGTTTCGCCATGTTGGCCAGGATCGTCTTGATCTCCTGACCTCATGACCCACCCGCCTTGGCCTCCCAAAGTGCTGTGATTACAGGCGTGAGCCACCTCGCCTGGCCTGGCCCTCTTTATTACTTGGGTGATCAGGAGATGGAATGGGCCAGGGACACCCTTGTGGGGATTTACTAGTATATTTGTCACCACAGGGGTCTCTGAAGTTGTTTCAGGACGAATCTGTGGACCACAGCCACCTCCCAGCAGTGGATAAGTAACCATGTAGATGTTCAAGTGACGTGGAGAAAGCTCCATGCTATATTATGTCCATCCTAGAGGGAAAAGAATCCAGTTCAGGAAATGTATCTGCCTATGTATTTCTTCTTGACTTTTCATCTTTATCCAAGTTGGGCAAGCATATAAAAATGCTGACTGCATTTGCTCCTTAGTGTGGATGGCAGTGCTTCATAAAAAAAGTAAAAATGACTTTTCATTAGCAAAAGCCTGCAAGCAAGGCAGAAACCAACACAATTTGCATTTCTTTACCTTTGTCTGTAAAATGTGAGAGTTAGCACTACCCTGTAGGGTTGGCTGTCAGGATTAAATTAAAGAGCACATGTGCTAACCTACTGCCTGCCCTGTAGTAGGTACTCAATAAATGGAAGGTGTTATTTTTATTGATATAATGGCTAATTTTGATTCAGGATTCAAAGTGCTTTACATGTGTTAACTCTTGTAATTGATTTTGTATGCTCTGGCTCAAACATATTTTGGTGTTTAATCAGAGAGGGAGGTGACGATGAGAATGCCTTGTATTTTGTGCACCTTCCTGCAGGCAGCTGCTTTCCTAGTGATAAACAACCAGAGAGGGGGGTCTTATAACCAAATGAGAGTATCATGCAAATTTCAGGTTCAATCACTAGATTGCTTTCTAAGATACAGTAATATTACTGTGAAATGATCCAAAGTTTTATTTTTAAGAAGGTCTTATGCCCCAGTTAGATGGAGAATTCTTACCTCATATGGACATGATGCTCAAAAGATTGCTCCTAATATAGGTCTTATTTCACAGACTCCCCAGTGGGCTTGATTTATTTAGACTCCCTTTGAGGCTAACTGGCTGTGATAGACAATTTTTAACCTTTATCTCAGAAACGATGCCTTAAGAAGCTGTGCTCTGTTCTATACTGCAGGCTTTGTGATGAGTTCATACTTTCAGCGCCATCTAAAAGTGCCTATTAAATTGGAGTTCAGGGTACCTAGATTCTTGATTTGATCATGTACATCTTGAGATTTTGTCCAGGAGTCATAGAAAAAACCCTTCAAAGTTTTGAGTGTTTAATCTGTTTGAACTGAGTTTTAGAGTTTAGCTAAAGAATATCAAACTCTGATGTAAACAGTTCATCAAAAACCAACAGAATGTGTCTCTTAGATGCACAGTCACCTGGAACAGTCCAGGTTTGCAGAAAATGCTGAAGACCTGTTGGATAGATTCAATTTCTTATCATGGTTAGTGGAAAGATACGGCTGTCTGGAGAGGTATTACAGGGAAGAAAGCCACCCTCTCTCCCTCTCTTCCTTCCTCGTTTCCTGCATGAAGGTAACAAGAGCTAAATGTATTGTACAAATCAGGGGCAAGAGATGCCCTGGGTCAAGGCTGTGTCCTCTTCTGTGAGCTGGGCAGTGGTGTTGGATGAACCTCACCTGTTGGGCACACTTGACAGGTATGAAGGATGATGGAGAGATTTTCTGGCCTTGGGAAAGTGGCTTTGTCCAGTCACTGCTCAGCGATGTGTCTTATGGACACATAGCATGCAGCCACAAAACACCTTTACTCTACTCCTCCTTCCTAAGCAGGCTGGTTGGGGCACTTGGTGCTCTCTGACTTCTGCATAGAAAAACCTTCAGGATTTGCAGTGACTGGTACAGTCCTTGGGAAGGAAACAGGACTCTAGAAGTCCTTGTTGGAAGGCTAAGTTTCTGGTCTTTGTTTTTCACACTTGTGTCTCAGGGTGAGGTAAGCCTGGCAATGATTTCTTGATTCCTAGGAAGATGGCTATAAGGTTTAAATGGAATGGTACCTTAGGGTAATGATATTTAATTCTGATGAAAGGTGGATTATTAACAGAAAGTAAGAAGAGGGGATTATAAGGGTTCCAATTACTCTGTTGTGACAGAATGAGAGAAGTTCAATTTCCTCAACTTCACAAAGATTGTATGAGAATCATTAGTCACAAATGGAAACAAAACTGATCTCTTTAAAGGAAATATGGAGTTTATGTTCAGCCTATCCCAGCAGTACAAGCTGGGTTGCATCATGACCCTTAAAGCATTTGTGTACACTCACCTGCTTGCCATTCCTCATATGTGCATGCACGTGTTACATATCTGTCTGGCAAACTCTTACTCATTCTTCAAGATCCAGTCATGTATTTCGTTCTCTGCGCAGCCTTCCTTGACCCTCTCCTTTCTTGATCCACAAACAGCTGATCATGAACTCCTTTATAGTCCCACTGACCTTGAACATATGTTTATTACAGTTCTCACTCCCATATCCCCCAGTGCCTCACGCTGTGCCTAGAACAAAGTGGGCATCAGGGCTAATTTGTTTCATAGTGGTTTGTTTACATGAGCACCTACCCTTCTGGTCTGTGAACTTCCTAACAACAGAGAATGTGTTCTGTTCACATCTTTGTCCCTAGTACCCGAATCATAATTATAGATGTTCAATTAGGATTAGCTGAATGGATGGATTTAGCTCAGTGGCCTAAGAACAGGATGGGCTAGTGTAAGACAGCAAACTCCACTAGCAGTCCTCTCGGATTCCATTGTAAGCTCTAATGCCCTGTTCAGGGGAGTTTCTGTAGGGAAGGCGGAGCCATGGGAGAGCAGAAACCAGTTCTTTGTATAGATATGAGAGAAAGGGAGGGGAGTTTCTGCTAATGGCCAGGTAAGCAGTAGGCCATGTTTCCTTTTATGTTCCTGGGAGACAGGATAGGCTCCTGTAAAGAAGGTGCCCTATAGCTATATTAAGGTGGATATTGGCTATCGAATCTGTAGCTGGAAGAGGAAACTTAGTGAGTAGCTGGACCCCTGGTTGGTCTGCACACCTCTCTAATTTTTTTTTTTTTTTTTTTGTGGGGACGATCTTGCTCTATTGCCCAGATGGAGTCCTGTGGCATGATCTCGGCTCACTGCAACCTCTGCTTTGTGGATTCAAGTGATTCTAATGCCTCATCCTCCTAAGTAGCTAGGGTTACAGGCATGTGCCACCGTGCTTGACTAATTTTTTGTATTTTAGTAGAGATGGGGTTTTGCCGTGTTGGCCAGGGTGGTCTCCAACTCCTGGCCCCCAAGTAATACATCTGCCTGGGACTCCCAAACTGCTGAGATTACAGACCTGAACCACCACACCCCGTCTCTAAAATGGTTTTTGGTGGAGGTAAGTGGAATTCATCTGCTTGGGTTCCTGGTAAATAAAATGACAACAGCAACAAAAGAGCACTCTCTGCTTACTAATGTGTTGCTGAGTAAGCGCCCACTTCCCTTTTAGATTTCCCTCTAAGTTTCCTAAATGTCCAGATGGCAATTTGCAGGTGAATAATTTATACCAGGATCTCTTATGCATTATGCAGTGCAGATTTAAATCACAAATTGACCTCACTTGGCAGTCTAACTTAGTAATAAGTGGGCTTTGTGGTGGTGGGCTTGATAGGCTAGCCTGTGGCTGAGTTAGTTAGACAAAGGGAAGTGGCATGGTCATCCTAATCCAACCTACACTGATGAGACAGAGCAGGCGTAAGGAGGTCCCAGAGCTTGGTGTGTTTTCACTCAGTTGAGCCCAACCTCTGAGGGTGAGCTCAGGGCAGGGCCATTCAGGCCCTTCAGTTATTGCCTCAGGGGTACACAGGTTCCTTCCGACAGGAGGGTAGTGGAAGTGACAGGTGGAAGAACTGAGCCTCTGCTGGAGTCTTTGGCTTCCCAGGAGGAGTGGGTTCTGTTCCTCCGGCAGGATCAGTCCAAGGCGGCTGAGCTACCAGGCTGGCATCTGCTCCACTGGGTCTGTTGTGTTCAGCAGCTGCTGCCTGAGCATTCTTGACTCTGTGAGGGAGGCATGCAGGATTCCACCCAGGGACTGGCTATGATCTGAGCCAAAAAAGGAGAGGGGGAGGCATGAGGGCAAGAAAAACTATTGGAGGAAGAGTGGTGTGGGGGTGTTGTGGATAATGTCTGCAGTGGCTCAGGTCTTTGATGCAAACTGGGTAAAAGAGGTGTGGTGGGAATGCTGACACAATCCAGCACCTCCAGGATGGTCATTGCAAACACGCATGGTGCCCAGCCCCATACCAAGCCCTCATCCTGGGTTACTTCACTGATTCCTCACGACTGCTCTTTGAGATAATGCTATCCTGTTCTCCCATTTTGGAGGTGAGAACTAAAACTTAAGAGTCAGGACTGTGTGTGGTGGCTCATTCCTATAATCCCAGCACTTTGCGAGGCTGAGGAGGGAGGATCACTTGAGGCCAACGGTTCAAGACCAGCTTGGGCAACATAGAGAGACCTTGTCTCTACAAAAAATTAAATTAGCTGGGTGAGGTGGTGCACACTTGTACTCCCAGTTACTCTGGAGGCTGAGGCAGGAGGATCGCTTGAGCCCAGGAGTTTGAGGTTGCAGTGAGCTATGATCGTGCCACTGCACTTCAGCCTGGATGACAGAGTGAGACCAAAATTCTTAAAACAGGCCGGATGCAGTGGCTCACACCTGTAATCCTTGCACTTAGGGAGGCTGAGGTGGACGAATTACCTGAGCTTAGGCATTCAAGACCAGCCTGGGCAACATGGTGGAACCCTATCTCTACTAAAATGCAAAAAATTTAGCCAGGCATGGCGGTACGTGCCTGTAGTCACATCAACTCTGGAGGCTGAGGCATGAGAATTGCTTGAACCCAGGAGGTGGTGGAGGTTGCAGTGAGCCGAGATTGCGCCACTGCTCTCCAGTCTGGGAGACAGAGAGAGATGCCTTCTCAAAAAACAAAAAACAAAACTTAGAGTGAGTCACTTACCTAAGGTGATACAGTCTATAAGTGAGACTTGAAAGCAGGTTGTTCAATTAATGAAATATTCACTGAGTACCTCCCAGGGGTTGATCATTTCCCGGGTGCTGGGATACAGCAGGAGTGAGGAACACAGCTGTGTCCTCAGGAAGGTTACATTTTTGTGGCTGAGACACAAAGCAGTCAACAAACAAAGTACCTGACATCTGCAGCTGATGACCGGGGCCTTGCTCTTAAACTTTATGGTCTGTGGATTGATTAGACACAGTGTGTTCCACAAATATTGATAGAAAGCCTGTGGTGTGTAAAACTGTCTTCACCATGAGAGGTGTGCTCAGAGGCAGATACACTCAGTCCTGAGTTCGAGGAGCTCACAGTTCGTGGGGCAGAGAGAAGTCAAGTATGCAGGTGACACAGGGCAGGATGTGGCCCCAAGGAGGGACGGAGGAAGGGGGGGGTCAAGGGAGGGTGCAACGTCATCCTGGGGAATCTTGGAGAAGCCTCAGTGGGAGCAGGGTTTGAGGTATTCTTGAGGAGTCGGGAGGGGACCAATAAGGGCAGGGCCTTGCAAGGGCAGAAATCCACAGCAAGCATTCTGGGAAGATTCGGGTGGAATAAAGGATGTAAGTAGAGGAATGCAGGAGACTAGGACGGGAGAGGCTGGGAGCCAGGGATCAGTGCTTGGTGTGGCCAGGGCCGGGGAGCCACTGCTGGGTTTCCTGCAGCAGTGGATTAAGAGACACCCTTTGGGGCAAGTGTGGGGATGGCATTAGTAAGTGGAATGAGTCGGGGAGATCGCATTTCAGAGCTCCTGAAGGTTGAAACATGAGTAAAATGGTGGGAGTGGAAAGAAAAGGGCAAATGGGAGAGTTTCCCACCTTCAGCAGACATCAGGAAATTAAGCTGGTGATGCTGTTTGGGAGGGAAGACGTGGGGTTTAGCTTTGTCCTGTGGTGCTGGGGAGGCCAGCAGGTGTCCATAGAGGGAGTATATAGGTAAGGAATGGAAACTCAGGTGTTACTCTTCTGAAAGTGGATGGGTCTGCCAGGGAGAGAGACTGGGGGCAGGAAATTGAAGAGGGGACACCTCAACTTGCCCCTGCTGAACCTCCCATCTAGGAAGAGTTCTAGTTCATGAGCTAATGCTATAGGTGTTCTGAGACTCTTGATTTGTTTGTATATCACTGCAGTCCCTGTTGGTCAGAGTGTACAGTTAGTTTCCTGGAGGGACCTGGCAGCAGCTACAGAATTTGAATGGGCTGAGTAATTAGTCTCTGTTGAGGGTAACACTTTAACTGATTGGGAGCTCTCTGTTATCTGAGCAGAGACATTTGTTTCCGATGTATAAAGATAACCCACCCCGAGGCGTGTGGTGGCAGGTGTGGTGCCAGGAGAGGCTTTGTGATTCGGCTGTGTGTCTGGTTCATCTGGAAGAAGGCAGTGGACTCCCTTGGCCTATGTCACTATTTATTTATTTATGCTTTTATTGATTGACTGGATCAGCGTTTTTCTCTGTCACCCAGGCTGGAGTGCAGTGGTGTGATCTCTGCTCACAGCAGCCTCGAATTCATGGGCTAAAGCCATTCTCCCACCTCAGGCTTCCAGGTAGCTGGGACTATCGGTGTGCACCACATACCCAGCTGATTTTTGCACTTGTTTGTACAGGTGGGGTTTTACTATGTTGCCCCTGCTCTCTTGGGCTCTGTTGATCTGCCCACCTCAGCCTTCCAAAGCTATGGGATTTCAGGAGTGAGCCACCCTTCCTGGCCCCTGTGTCACTTTTAGGAAACGGGTTCTGAAAGGTTTTTCCTCTCTGTCTTCTGTCAGTTTGTCTTCTCTGACTTGACCAGTACTGCAGTGGTACTTGGTAAATCCAGAACTACAAGGGTGGCAGCTGTTAAAAGGACTTTGCATGTTTTTTTTGTAAATAGAGAAAATAAATTGTATGTGTGCGAGGGAGAAAAAGAATATGGCGAAAGGGTCACTGCAGCGTCCACCTTCTACAATCACACATGAAACATCACCCGCTCTTTCCTTATCTTTGTTTCGAACTAGAGAAGTTATTTCACTAGCGTTTACAAGAAATGACAAATTCTCCTTGGCTATAGCCTATCAGGGGTCTCTGAGTGCATGGTTCTGGCCGCCTTTTCAGGTAATTTCTGACTTAAATGCCTTTTCCTTCTCCTCTACCCCCTCTACCCTTTCCTCTTCCTCCCTCTTTCTTCTCCCTCCTCTCCTCCCTCTTTCTTCCTCCTCTTTCCCTCCTCCTGTGCCTTTTCACCGTGCCGCCTTGCTGAGCTCCTGTGCGAGCTGTGCCAGGCTCTCTGCTAGCTCTGTAGCAGATGTGGTTTAATCCTTCCAGGGAAGGATAGTCATATGCAAAAAAAGATTAATAAGAACTTAGCGAAAAAGATAGAAAATTCCTTCGCAATCATGTGTCCAAGAATGCTGCATCCTCAGCAGTCACCGCGTCATACCACCTTGAGGGGAGACACAGTGAGCCTTATTTATGTTTCTGCCCCCACAGTAGTTGACTGCATAAGGGGTCTGTTAAATATTTCATGAGCGATTAACAGAGATGCCTTTGTGGATGGAATTTAGTTCTGTGCCTTGAGGAAGAACATCTAGTCTATTAAAATATTTACTGGCACGGTAGTAACAACGAGAGTGACTGCCGCTGGTTGGTGGTATGCAGTGTATCAGCCCTCAATCTAGATATTTCTCCACAATTTTCTCAAGCCTTCTGAACAGCCTGGCAAGTCCAGACTTTACTCATGAGCGAGAAGAGAAGTTAAGAGACTCGCTGCAGGTCACACAGCCAATACATTGTAGAGGGATTTCAACCTTATCCTGTCTGATTCCACAGCTGGAGCCCTTTGAGTCTCTCCCCACATCCTTGCTTATGGATTGGCCTTACGGTCTTTTTAGCGCCTCCAGGAAAGTAGCTTCTCATGCGGGTTCTCCACTGTGCGGTGTAGAGAAAGTCTGATGAGAGGCTGAGCTGGGATTCATGCTCCTCCATGCCCGTCCTTTAATTTTGGTTTACGTGGGCCCTACTTCCATCAGGATTATGTGGCGCTTTTGATCTACATAAAACAATTCTGTGTCCTTTTTGTGTTTTAAAGGGTGCTATCTTAAAGGATGCATGAAAGGTGGTAACAATCGAAATGTTTAGTTACCATATGATTGTGGTAATGTGCTGCCCTTGGATGTGATCAAAACATAGAACTATCTTGGCTACAGATTTATAGTACTGGATGTCAGGCCCTTTGCAGGGCGGCTGACTGGCTGTGAAACAGAACTGGGAGGGCCTGGAGAGCAAGATCCAGGAGTTTTCTCCTGCTCTGGGAATGGAGAATGCAGTACTCCTTGGATTCTGTCTCACGTTATGTTCCTCTCCTTTTCCAGAGGAGGTGGACAACAAGGGGATGGTGGTTTTCAGGAGGGCCCTTGGAATCAGCAGAATGACAACAAGAATATCTCCTGTAGAGGGTGCTTCCCGCTAATCAGCTGTCGTTGTCACTGCCACCTAGCAAGAAGAGGGCATTGTGTTCCATTTCATCAATGAGAAGCCTGAGTGGCCAAGCACTTAGGGCAGCTGCACACACCCCGTGAGTGGCATCCTCAGCAGATGTGTATGAATTCTTTCTGAAGGACCATCTGCTCTGGTGGGAGGGTGGGGATCCACTGCAGAAGGCCTAGCTTTCCAACCCAGCATCTTGCTTCTCTGATGCTCTTGTCTTCTTCAGATTATTCTGGCTGTTGGGCTTTCTCAAGTGCCTGTGGTCCTTGGTGGGTCAGGAATGTTTTTATAACTGTTCTCTGAAACAAATGTGGCATTTGCTGAACCTGCAACTGAGCCCTAGTTGGACATTGTGACTACCTACACTCAGCTGGATCATGGTAGACTCATCAATGAAATATGTCTTTCATGCGAAGCACATGGGAAGCATGCATGTTGATAAAATATAAACTCATGTCCCCTGAAAAGTGATCAGACTTGATCCTAGCATAGTAGTACTTCCATGCCCACTTTGATGCTACATTACACACACACACACACACACACACACACACACACCCTCCCCCCACCCACACACACTACCCTGTATGTTTCCTGCTTTTTGAAGAAGGTGTCTCACACTTTCATTTTGTATTAGATCCCACAAATTCATTTTGCAGCTGAGGATTGCTTCCACTGAAACCAGGGGGATGAAAAATCATGAACCAGACAGAGCCCTGCTCTCAACCCTTCCCCTGAGACCAACAAGTTGGAGAAGCCGTGTTTGTGAACTCTTTTGGATGATTGCAGCTGAGTCCAACCTTCTAGCCCTTTCCCCTGCACCCACTCCTACAGGTGCCAGACATGGGAGTGAAGCAGTGTGTTGTACCTTCCAGATGAGTTCAACCCTTCTCCAGATGAAGCTCCTCCAAGTTACCTTGGTTGTTGCCATGTGGTGCAGAAGCCTTGCTCAGCCACACCTTACCACAGAATTGTGAGAGACAATACATGGCAGTTGTTGTTAAGTCACTAAATTTTGGGGTAGTTACACAGTAACAGATATTGGGACAGTGTAATTAGACCAGCGACATTTCCCTTCAGACTTCCTTTTCCCTTGGCTTCACTGAGGTTTCCCTCTTGGGTTTTCTCCCACCTCATTGGCAGCTCCTCTTCTCAGCTCTCCTGTCCATAGCACTGTAATGTCTCTGAGGTCAGTCTCATTCCTGTCTGTGGCTTTAGCCATGCCATCCACACCAGCACCTGACTCCTAAGCATCTGCTTCCGTTTGAACTGCTAAAGGAACACATCTTTCAGCTCTATATCTCTTGTGCAAAGTTTTCTTCTGATCTCAGCACCCAAGTGCTATCTATTCATAGATAGCTCATTCTCAGCATGCTGAGGACTGGGTATAACATCTCCCCGTCCCTCCACATTATGGCTTGAATTGTATCCTCCCAAAAAGAGATATTGGAGTCCTCACCCCTAGTACCTCAGATTTTGGAAATAGATTGTCTTTAGGGAGGTAGTCAGGTTACTCTGAGATCGTTAGGGTGGGTCTTTAATCCAGTCTGACTGGTGTCCTTATGAAAAGGGGAAATTTGGACACAGAGACAGACATGCACAGAGAGAAGAGTGTGAAGACACAAAGATAACACCATGTGAAGATGAAGGCAGAGATCTGGGTGATGCATCTACGAGCCAAAGAATGCCAAAGATGGGCAAACCACTAGAAGCCAGGAGACTGGCAGGGAACAGATTCTCCCTCCTGGCCTCCGAAGAAACCAGCCCTGCAAAGCTCCATCTTGGGCTGCTAGCTTTCAAATCGGTGAGACAGGAATTTCTGTGCTGAGCCACCCAGTTTTTGGTCATTTGTGTGACTACTCTAGGAAAAGAAGATACTCCCGTATACCGTCTATGCTGTAAGCTTGATCTTCCTCCTGTAGTCCTGGTCTCAGCAAATCATTCCCCAGTTTCTCCCCTTGCTGACACTGGAAACCTGAATCTTCAGCCCCAAGAACTGAGCTGGCTTGAAGTTAGGCACTCAATAATACTGACTATTTAGTAGATGCCTTCAAATATTGTAGGTCTTTTGGCAATTATAGCTGCTACCCTGAGGATGTGCAGAATTTGAATTAAAAAGAGAGGCAGACCCCAAGTATCTTTTTTATCCATCCCATCCCTCTGTACTTCAGGTTTCCTGAGAGAAACTATTGATTTCTTCTTGCAGCCATGGGGAAGGCATCTATTAAGAGCCACATATATGTAAATAAGGACTCAGCAGCTTGCCTGCCTTTCAATTCTTGAGAGAACTATTGATTTTGACTTGAGAGAGTTACCTGAAAGTTCTCTTTTGACCAATTTCTCTGTCATTGTGTAAGAGCAGCACCAGTGTGTTGAGTTAGACAATGTGACCTTTGTAACCAATCTTGCAGGTTTGGCTGAGCTCTTTGGGTGGCTTAGGGCGAGGAGGGCAGTGTTAGAGCTGTATTGATCTGCAGTGGGTTATTGAAGTTGTTGCAAATGCTTACCTCTATTTTTCCCATTCAGTGATATTGAAATCACTCGTCTGCAGAATTAAGAGTCAGGTTTCCAAAGAGACGTTGTGCGGTTTTTCTCTTGATGGTGATTTGAACAAGTCGGTGTGTTCCATCCTTTCAGAGCATCTGGACTACCCTTGGCAACAGGGGAGCAATATAATTGTGGCAATTTTATTTTATATTGTGTCTACTTCAACATATTTCTGATACTTGGTCTATGCAATTTTTTTTTTTTTTTTTGCAAAGAAATTATAGTTGTGTGTTGAAGCCCTGAGCAGGGCACAAAGACATCAAAGTCAGCTATAATCATAAAAAGCACATGCAAATCTTTCACATTAATAATTCACAGTTAAGCACAGGCGCTGTTCCCCCCGCCACCCCAACCCTCTGGGATTGCAGCAAGTAGCAATTTGTTTAGCTTTGGTAAAGGGCACAAAATTGCCAAGTTCAGATGTTCTATTTTGGTCATGCACTTGCTGTATGGATTTGATTTAGGTCAATAATAAACTTTATAAATGGATATATATTAGGAAGGTCTGATTTGTAAGGGACAGTGCTAATTTTTGTCAGTATCATTATTCTCTGAACCCCAAATTGCTCTATGTCTACCTCCAACCTGTTTACTTTCCTCATTTGTTCATTCTGTAAAAATTTACTGAGTGCCAACTGGTGCTAGAGATACTTGGTGAACAAGACAAGCTTGGCCCTGCTGTCTCTGGGCAGCAGAGTCTAGTCTATATGCACCACCAGGTGTGGCCCACAGCCCAGCAGCAGCAGCAGCATCACCTGAGAGCTGGATAGAAATGCAGCATGCCAGGCCCCGCTGCTCACCTATGGAATCAGAATGTGCAGTTTAACAAGATGGCCAGGTGCTTCCTATTCCTATAGAAGAGGACATACATCTTCAATAAGTTATTCTAATACGGTGTGAAAATGCTCAGGAAGGCCATGTGTAGGGCATTCTGAGAGGAGCCACAGGTAACACCTGTGCTAGAGTAGGAGGGGCTCTGGGGACTCTGAAGATTTCGGCTTCAAAGCAAGAGACTGTTTCCTTGTTTGTTTTGAGATGGAGTCTTGCTCTGTTGCCCAGGCTAGAGTGCAGTGGTGCCATCTCGGCTCACTGCAACTTTCACCTCCCAGGTTCAAACCATCCTCCTGCCTCAGCCTCCTGAGTAGCTGAGATTACAGGTGTGTGCCTCCATGCCTGGCGAATTTTTGTATTTCTAGTGGAGATGGGGTTTCACCTTGTTGGCCAGGCTGGTCTTAAACTCCAGACCTCAGGTGATCAGCCTCCCTCAGTCTCCCAAAGTGCTGGGATTACAGGCGTGAGCCACCATGTCCAACCTAGGAGACTGTTTTAGTTGAGACTGGAAGGACAAAGAAGCATGAACCAGGCAGACACTTGTTGTTGTGTGAGATCTCACATTCCAGGCAGTGTGCCTAAACTCTGACGCATGAGAAATTACACTCTGTTAGAGGAATTACAATCTTTGGAGCTCAGAGCACTAGGGGCAACATGAGAGGCAGAGACGGGCTTCACATCCTAAACAAAAGAAGTTTGAACTTTCCCCAGATGGTCACAAGGAGCCATTGAGGGATTTAAACATTGTTTGATGTGAAAATGTGATTGATTGGATTGAAGAAAAATCACTTCATCTATGGTGTGGGAGATGGGTTGGTGCAATGGAGGGTGGAGGGCTACCCAGGCTACAGAGGACAGGCCTAGACCAAGTAATGACACCACAGGGGAGGTAAGTGGTACTTTTGAGACAAATTTCGGAGGCAGAACTGGAAGGACCCTGGAGTGGGGAAGGCAACAGTCAAGGGAGAGGCCCATTAGGAGGTGCCATTGGCTGGAGGTTTGGGTAACTTTTTCTGATACGTTCTGGAATCTGCCCCACTAAACATATGCTATGTGGATTTTGGGATATTTCTCAGTTCCCCTCTTTATCAGATCATCAGTTTTTTTGAAGATGGGGCTCATGTATTGCACAGTTTTGTTTGACTTACAGTGTCTAACACTAAGCTTGGCACACATGCTGTCAGGCATCTTTTTTCTGAGTTGCGAACCCTTTTTCAGGAGAAGGTTGGTGGAAGGAGGTAAGCCTTGGAGGAGAATTGTCTGGAAAAACCCTGTTTCCCTGTTTCTTTCTTTTAAATTTGAATGATGCCTCCTGTTTGTATGGCGCTTTACAGTTCCGGCATCATTTTCATAACCATCACCTCATTTGCATTCCTTCCGTCCACCCTCTGTGCAGCTTTAGAAAAGGTTGTGCATTCACAGCTCAATGTTAATCAAGGGCTGATTATCTCGTTCTTTTTCTCCTCCCTGTTCTGACTTCCTGCCTTTTGACTTGGGAGTTATAGCTGGAAGCAGGTTGGGGTCAGACAATGCAGAGTTGAGTCAAATAAATCCTATCCATTTAAATGAGCCATTCAGGAGAAAGGATGGGTGGAGGAAGGGTGCAGGGAAAGAGGGGGAGCAAGCTCCCGGTCTGTGGCCCCAGCTTCCAGGTGCCTGGCTCTTGAGGCCAGGAGGAACCCACAGGGAAATGCAAGTTCTCAGCCTTCCTGGGCTTCTCATTCTTTGAGGTCTGTTGTTGTGTGCTGGGAGAGGAAGCCAAAGGACATTTGGTACAGGAGAAAGGAGAGTTGAGGCCTTACCAACATTGCCTCTTGAGAGGGAGCCTGTGTAAAGGAAGACAGGGGCTTTGGGTGGCACAGACCTGAGTTTGGATCCTTACTCAGCTACTCATTAGCCCCATGGCCTTGGGCAACTGTATAGCTTCTTGGAGTCTATTTTTTTCTATAAGATGGCAGCGATAAGCCCTGTCACACAGGTGTGTGAGGCCCAGGTAAAGCAGAGGTGAGTGCTCTTTGGTGCCCCCAGTGTCTGGTGGAGTGCCTGCATTAATGCTGAGACCTTTGTGTCTATCTGGTAGCTTCTCCTTCCCCACCATTTTAGAGATGAGGCTTCCTTAAGATCTGGGAGGGCATCATGCTTTAAGTAATTTCTATATAGAGTGTTAGGGTCCTCAGCCTTCATGTGCAAAATACTCATCCAGCAGTTTGTTACACATTCCTGGGCTCAGACCCTAGAGAGAGTGATTGGTCCAGAACGGCTCCCAGTTTATTTTTTTACAGGGACCACATTTTGGGAAAGTTTGGAATAGAGCCAGAGCTAAAGAGCCACTTGGGCCAGGGTGTTTGGTAAAAATACGTATTCACAGCCCTGCTCCAGACTGACTGCGTGGGACTCTCCGGAAAGCCTGTATTTTTACCAAGCCCCAGGTGATTCTTGGATAAAGCAAGTTTGGTTAACACTGAGCTGTGGAATCCAGGTAATGCCCATCTCTGCAGGAGTATTTGCTGCACGAGGTACAAGCAACTGGGGATGTGTTTCAAAGGCAGACACAAGCTGACCCCATACACAGGAAGAGCTCATCAGGGAATGGATTCTGAAGTGCTCATGACTGGGACTGAGTGGGTACAGCATTGTAAGGTATCAAATTCTAGAAACTGGTAGTTAACAGGCAGTCATATTCTTTGCTAAAATGAGGCTTTGGGACCGGATGACTTTAGTACTTCCAGTTCTGAAATCACTTGGCTCCAAACAATTCCATGTAAGTTACATTAGGCAGAGATTAGTATTTGTTAGAAGGGTGCCTCCAATATCTGGTATTTGCATTCTTTGAAAATATTGATCTATATTGTGTGAGTTTATTCACTTTCTACCTTTAGTCCATGTTTCTTCTTAACCTGTGATTGTATTTTCAAGGGGAAGTAGAGCATGTGTGGTTCCATGAGACTGCCTGAGAACCTTCTATAAAGCTTTTGTTACGCAAGCTAACAGCACTGCTTCCTGGTGGTAGCTTTTGGAATTGCAAGCTCATCATTTTGGGACTATAGGAAACACTTGCATCAAAATCCCTTGGGGAAGGGGGAACAGTCTTTTTTTTTTTTTTTTTTTTTTTTTTTAAAAAGGCAAATTCCCATTTCAGAGCAACTGAAACAATCTCTTTGGGTAGATCCCAGAAACCTGCATTTATACTAAATACTTTATGTGAGCCTTATGCCCAGTGTTGTTTAAAACCATTGCTGACAGCAGGGTTTCTCAACTTGGCAGTATTGGCTTTTTGGGTTGGAAAATTCCCTGCTGCAGGCAGCTGCCCTGGGCAGTATAGGATAGTTAGCAGCATCCCTGACCTCTATCCACTAAAAGTGTCAGTGGCACCACCCCTCCCCATTTGTGAAAATCAGAATTATCTCCAGATATTGGCAAGTGTCCCCTATGGGGCAAAATCACTTCTGCCTAAGAACTGCTGCCCTGAGGTGTGCTGTGAATGTCTAGCCCGTTTCAATGACAGCATGTGCCACAGGGTCACTCAAAATTAAGGTGTGACACCTGTCTTCACAGAAGGTTATTCATGCAAATGTGAAATGACTTCGGATCTGTAAGTAGAATAAAACATTCTGACTATGTGACTTTTGTTTTGAATAGTCATCAGGGAAAGTCATACAGAATGGGCTGGAATTAAGGACTCCCCACACTTCAGCATGGGCTACCTGTGCCTTTCTCAGGTGGCTGTGTCAGCTCAGACTCCTGGTGCATGGGAGCCCCTCGGGAGAGATCAAGAGACAGAAGTGTGATTTGTTTTCTCCCAGAATCTCTTTGCAATAATTAAGTTCTGTTAGGTTTTTCCATTGTGGGAATGGGCTGTTTATTGTGTGAATTGTATTTTTGTATAGAAAAAACATTCCCAAAAGTTATAGACAATATTCACTGTGGGGAAGAGAGTTCACTGGGCATTCCTGTGGACCCCAGCCTTGTTAAATGAAACTTGCTGAGCCTGTTCTATGAGGGGGAGCTGAAGTATCCTGTATGGCACCTGGTGTGGCTTTCCCAGAAGTGACCTCTTGGACTTAACACTTCCACTGAAGGTCAGTTACTTGGTGGGAATGTCAAAACCCCCATAGCACCTTCCAGGCTGTCTGATCTTCCCATGCTGGGACAGAGGCCCCCACACTGGAATAGCCAAATGCCAGGGAACCTGTTGCAGGGTGAATTCTTGGGTGTTGTAGAAGGGATTTGACTTCTTGTTCCCCAAAAGGAGAGGGCTGGGATTGACCATAAGGAGGAGCTGTGTGAATATGTGTCCTGTCGGATCTCGGATTTCATACAGCAGGGCTGAGGGGCTGAGTTTTACAGGTGGCTGTGATGGATGCTGGAGTTGAGGCAGCTGAGTGGATTGGAAGCAGTGAGGTGCTTGCTTTCTGCAAGGCTCTTCCATCATGCCTCTGTGCAGCCCTAGAGAAGCCTCTGCCATGTGTCGGGCCCTTCCTTCCATTGTTGAGTGGGAGTGTTGAGCTTGGACATCTCCAAGGCCTTGAAAGGTGGCATCACTATGTGGATGGGAAGAAGTTCTACTAGATTTTTCCATTGTAGGAAGTGGCTGTTTATTGTACGAATTATTTTTTTGTGTGCAGAAAACGCATTTCCAAAGGTTATAGACAATATTCACTATGGGGAGGAGAGTTCACTGGGCATTCATATGGACCCCAGCCTGGTTAAATGAAACTTGCTGAGCCTGTTCTATGAGGGGGAGCTGTGACTTGTGGGGAGAAGAGCTGGCCTTTGTACCTCTTCTGCTCTGGGTAAGGCTAGACAAGAGGATCCCGAGCAGGGAGGGGAAGGAAATACTATGTGGCTTTTGACCTCAATCTAACTCATTGTCCCCTCCTGAAGGTCTGCAGGTCTAGCTAGTCTCTGCGTCAACATGAACACTGGACGGGACAGCCAACCTTCCCAGCCCTCCCCTTTGTGACTGAGGCCCTTGCAGCTTCCTCTGACACCTGTGGGGGTGGACAAGTGTTGGGATGTACTTACACTTGATTGAAGGCCTTCTGCTCAAAGACAGTCATCCAGCAGCCGTCTGATGCCTGAAAGCTTGCTTTGGGAGTACAGTTCTTTTGGTTTAACACTTGATCTGGCATCAGATCATTTAGCATTAGTTATTACGTTTTGGTGTGAATGAGGTTCGGCTCATTTCCTATGATCAGATTTTGCTGGGAAAAAAAGGATATAGATACTGTATTTCTGAGGGGGTCAGGTAAGAACAAAGAGTGGAACAAAAAGCCAAAAGGAACAAAAAAGGCACCGAACTTGAAGACCAGAACTGACAAAAGAAGTTTCTACTCTCCAGTGTTGCCAAAGGGCAAGGTTCTCTGACTCCTTCCTCAACCAAGGTAATTTTCTGAGAATAACCGAGCATCTTCCATTTCAGCCTGCTCTCCTCTTCTAGTCTGAAACTCTAGCCAGATTTCTTTATTTTAAATAACCTGTGAAGACCCTTATTTTCTTCCAGGAGCCTACTGTCTTTGTCATTCTATACCACTATTATTCATACTTCTGCCTGACACTCTTCTAGTGGAAATCGACTTTATTTGCTCCTGAATGGGTAAGAAAGAGGTCATGGAAATCCCCCTTGAGATAACAAGTCTTACCACCCTCCATGGACACAGCAGAGATTGGCTGGGCTACCAGATGAATTTTTTATTTATATTTTCAATTATTCATAGTGATCAATTCCATGGGGTGAGCTGAAAGAAATGCCCCAGACAAGATTTTTATTTTAGTGACATAAAGAATAAAATGCCTTTCAGATTCTTTATTTTCTTCCATTGAAAAATTCTTCTTCTGAAGGAAACCTGGCAGTTCTGTATTGGTGCATTAGGGCAACAGCATACCTAGGAAGGAGGGCCAAAGTGAGGCTGGGATTTCTTGTCCATAGTAGGTCTAGGTCAGACACAGTCCTCCACGGAGGTGTGTTTCTGAAGTGCTTTCTGTGGAGCACCATCCACCAAAATGCTCTTTGCTGAGAGTTTGTTCACATACATGTTTGCAAGGCTTTGCTCATGTCCTGGAGCTGGACAGGCCTGTGTGCCCGCACACTGCACCCCACACACCGCAGCCCGGGCGCTCTCTGGCAAGTCACTGAGCACAGTCACATGATAAAGGATCAGCGAAGTCCTGCAGTAAACAGTTTGCCAGTTTTAAAACCACCCATTCTCAGCTAATTTGGCTACAGAAGCTTTTTGTTTTCTTCCCGTGACGCATCATTAGAAGGAACAAGTTTTTAGAAATGCTGCTCTATGAAATGATTTTCTCCTGGGATTAGCTGCTACCCACAACATTGTAAACATGGAGTTTTTGCAAACCTATCTGAGTGATTGGCAGGGAATGCGGGGAAGTGTCCTCTCTACTCTCAGCAGGAGGGCCAGGGCTGTGTCTGTCCTTTTCAGGGGTATAGCCTGAGGGTCTACCACAGTACCTGGCACATAGAAGCTCAGTAAAAATTAATGGAACAAATGAGTGAATAAGAGAAGTTTTGTTTAAAAAAGGCGACAGGCCTGTAAAACTCTTAGTTCACACATGTCCTCTGTGCTAGTAAGCACAATCTCAAAAGCCAAGTGACATATTTCATTTTACTTTTATTTTTTGCTATCGTTTTTTCAAAGCGGAAACACGGTTGCATCCCTGAGGCCTAAGCCATCTTCCTTGGCAGCGTCCTGATTTTGTTTATACCATGATGCACCTGTTCGATTTGCTGGATTTTCTTGACACTTATGAAGAGCAAAGTCTCTGGGAACAGGTTTTGTTTATTCTGAGCAGATCTTAAAATACAGCTACATTTATGCTATGCCTGCAAGGCACTCTGGGCAAACACACACATTAGGAGAGGATATAACTTGTTTCTTGTCTCTGAGACCTTGCCTCGCACAGCATAAAGTTTCTGCGCAGTGTGTGCAGAACATAATGCTTGAAGTTGTTCCCCCTTGAGGAGACTGTGGCCTGGATGGTGCAGCGAGTACATGAATGGAGACAGTGAAGAGAACATCACAGATATGCATGTTGACATCAGAGTTGTGGAGTGCCAGAGGGACCAGGCCCATGGTCCCGTGGAGGGGTGCAGAGTACGAGGGCTCTGGATGTGAGTCCCAGATGCTGCCTTTATTAGCTCTAGGACCTTGGGCAAGCCAGACAGCCACTGTGGGCCTCAAACTTCCTCTTCTTCTTCTTCTTTTTTTTTTTTTTTTTGTGAGATGGAGTCTTGCTCTGTCACCGAGGCTGGAGTGCACTGGTGTGATCTCAGCTCACTGCAGCTTCCGCCTCCCAGATTGAAGTGATTTTCCTACTTCAGCCCTCTGAGTACCTCAGATTACAGACATACACCACCATGCCCAGCTAATTCTTATATTTTTAGAAGAGACCAGTTTTTGCCATGTTGGCCAGGCTGGTCTCAAACTCCTGACCTCAAGTGATCTACCCACCTTGGCCTCCCAAAGTTCTAGGATTACAAGCATGAGCCACCGTGCTTGGCCTCAATTTTCTTACAACTGAAGTAAGATCTGCTGCCTCCCTGACCTCCTCACTTAATTCTTACAACAACCTGGTGAGGGGTATTACAGTTATTCTTATTTCACAGATGCAGGACTGAGGCTCAGATAAGTAAAATATCTTGCTTTAGGTCATAGTTAGGAAGTGGCAGCATGGGTCATGACCAGAATCCATCCAGGGTGGCTGTTCTGAAGCCTCAGAGTGTGGCACTAATCATCATCCAGCATTCTCTCAGTGAGAACCCGTTTATTGCGGAGCTACAGGAAGGGGTCAGAAGGAAGGGGTCAGCAGAAAGGTTCAGGCCAGGCAGCAAGTGTCAGGTAATGAGACATTGCACCTGTGCTGTGGAGGAAGGCATGCCATCCAACTGTTCAGTTCCCCTTTCTTGAATCAAATGAGGATCAAGATCTTCAGTCATGACAGCTGGAGACTGAAAGGCCCCTAGCTGTCTACGTTCTCTGTTGTGTGTTTTAATCAAGTGGTTTTTTTTCCCTTGAAATAGTAAAGTAGAATTTATGAGGAGCTTCTACCACATGCTCCAGAGAACATGACCCTTGTAAATATCATGTTCCCACCCATCTGGAAGGATGAAACAACTAGGAAGTCAGAAGCTGGCATGTGCAGGAGCACACATCACACCTGAGCTGAACCCTGGGGGCAGACCTCAGGCTCTCAGGCCTGGAGGGTGCTGTCCCAGATTAGGAGCACTCATCCCAGGGGCTTCCAGTTTGTTGTGAGGCCCCCAGTGACTTCTTCAGAGCATCTTTTCTATAGTCTAGAGTTAATCAGAACCCATGGCTTAAAAGTAGAATCATGGTTCACCAAGCATAATCTGGGCATCTCTGTCCACTCCCCCAAAACCTCTAACCAGCCACAAACACCCTTGCTATGTGTACCCATCTGGACTCTTCCAGTGTCATGAGACAGAATACTTATTTCAAACTGATTAAAAAAAAGGAGCTTTAAGACACAACCAAGAATTCAAGAGATAGTTCTGGTTTTAGGTTTAGCTTGATGCAGAAGCTCGTAAATGCCACTGGGAGCTCGGTTCCCCCTTCCCATCGCTGAGATCTGTTCTCCTCCGTGTATTAAGTCTGTTCTTGGGCAGGCTGTCCTCATGGGGTGAGATGGCTGCCACAGTGCCAGTCTCATAGGGCCTTGCATTTACATTTAGTAGAAAACATCTTTCACTCATTCTGGCAAGCATCTCATTACATTTCCTTGTCCAAGGAAAATGTGCCCATTCATGGACCAATCACCTTGGCCAGGAAAATGCAGTACATTGGTGGGTTTAGGTTTGGGTCATGTGCTCCATCATGGAGCTGGGGTGGAGTCCCAAAGCCAAGGACTAAATATAGGGGTAGCTGGTTTGCCAAAGGAACCTAAAGAAAGGGAGATGGATGCTAGTGGCTGTGTTATAAAACTTGCTACTTCCCTTAGATCTCTTTGGTCCTCTGGTCACTGGCTGTACGCTGGTGTTATGTGTGCTGGCTGGGAAAAGGCCAGTGTATCCTTCTGACTATATTACAAAGCAGACACGTATGTATGTCCTGGCCATATGCTAACACTGATGTGACAACTTACACTTAATGAAGTCAGTGACAGTGTTACAGCTACCATTCATTGGGTCCCTAGCACATGTCAGGCATTGTCAGTCCCTTTAATGCACACTCTCTGACTTAATCTTTGAAATACAGGTATTGATCGACTTACCACCTATGCAACTTACGACCATTCCACTTTACGACCACAATCGCTAGCCACGACTGCTCCGCGTCTGGCAGCGCAAACGTTGCCCAGCTGGGCGTATGACAGTGTGGACCAGCTTCCGGCAGCACTACCATCTCCGCGTGCACCATTTCAACTGTACATATAGCCTACTCAACTTACGACCAAATCGTGTTACGACCGGTCCGCGGTCCCGACCGTGGTCGTAAGTCGAGCACTAGCTGTAACAATACAGAGGAGTGTCACCAGCCTCAACCTACAGATAGAGAAACAGACTCAGGGAAGTCAAATGCCTTCAAGATGATACTGTTAGTTAGTAGAGAGGACATGGTGAAAAGTCATTTGGGTCTTCTGGCCAGAGTGTATTCTTGCTACCAAATCGCTCTCCCACTCCTGTGGACATACTTATTTGAAAGAGAATCAGATGTTTATTAATGCTTCTTCATTGACAAGGAGAAACTGAAAAATGTCTTCGTTTAGGAAGGTCAGAGCTTGATGCAGTTGTAAACTGAATTATTTCTGTGTGTATGTTAATATATACACTTGCATATATGTTGTTATAAAAATGGAGAGAGTTGAATCCCTGGTCTTAGTGTGAATTGATTCTTGCACTTTGCCTTTATTTGGTTGGATGCTGCAGCTGATGCTGCCTCGCTGATCCTGTAAGTTGAGTTATTAGGTGCCTGTGGTCAGAATGTCCAAAAGTGGAGGATGTTGTGAAGTCTGAGACCACAGCTTTAGTAGACTTATCATTTTCTTTTTTTTTTTTTTTTTGAGACGGAGTCTTGCTCTGTTGCCAGGCTGGAGTGCAGTGGCACAATCTCAGCTCACTGCAACCTCCGTCTCCTGGGTTCAAGCGATTCTTCCGCCTCAGCCTCCCGAGTAGCCGGGACCACAGGCATGTGCCACCACGCCTGGCTAGTTTTTGTATTTTTAGTAGAGACGGGGTTTCACCATGGCCAGGATTGTCTCGATCTCTTGACCTCGTGATCCGCCTGCCTCAGCCTCCCAAAGTGCTAGGATTACAGGCATGAGCCACCGCGCCCGGCCTGAGACCTATCATTTTCATGGTACATGATACAGAACGGAAGATGCCATCAAGTCTCCTGGGTCAGTAAGGATTCCCAGGAGGTAGAATGAGAAGACCGCATAGAAAGGATAGGTTTAACAAACTCCAGTGGAAATGTGTTCTTGTCATTAGAAATGTTACCTGCAGGATGTTCAGCCTTGCAGACAAAACTACTTCTTTAGCCTGATACACAAAGCTTTCTTCCTCATAGTCCCATCCTATAACTCTGTAAATAGGCTTGTTATATCTGCCAAATGGGGTTGTTACCTGCTCCCTGGACAGACAGTGTACTTTTTTGCTTCCACCTTGGTGTATGTAACTTCTTGAGCCTGTGCCTAGAACTTTTTGAAAAAGGTAGATGCCCATCAAGTATGTATACACCCATGAGTTAATTTAGCAGGTACTAGTTGAGATCCCACTGTGTGCCAGGTGCTGTTCTAGGTGCGTGGGATATAGCGGTTAGCAAGGCAGACAGTGTCCCTGGTCTTTGTCCTGGGACAAAGGCCTCTCCTTTTGGCCTTCACTGAGTAGATCATTCACTCTGAAGGTTCTGCTGGGCCTCCAGCCCGGACGCTTGCCCTAGAAGCCCTTTTCTTAGGAACTTGCACTTGAAGCTCTCTTGGCCTCCAGTCCTGAAAAAAATATTTCATTCCTTTGGCTGTCCTTTTGCTAATGCCTCTAGGCAGAGAGCCCAGGGAAGTAGTTCCTATTTTAAGGGAGAATTTATTTTGTAGGCTCTTTATCCAAGCCTCCTTTGATGGAAGTCACAAAGACTCATTCAGGGTAGGTGGAGGAATAATCAGGAGGCAAAGAGGGTAGTTTGTGCAGCCTGATTGCTGACCTCACAGAGACCGTTACCAGGAGCTAGCGAACTAAGGGGGCCGAGAAAGCAACTCTTGGTCTCTTCTCTCCATGTTCTTTGCTTTTCTGCTCTGCACTGCTCTTTCCTGAGCCTGGGTTTACCTGCTTTACCAGGTACATTGGTGGCAAATGTCTGTCCCACAGCTCTGGAATTTATAGAGCCTTATTTCAGATTACCAGTGTAGAGGAATAATACTGTAAATTCCCATTCCTGAGGTCAGAGGAGAGAATAACTGGGTCAGCTGTGTTGCCCACAGCTCCAGCAGCTGTGATCTGAAAGGGGATGCCGGGTTCTGGGGTGCAAACTAGGCTGCAGGGCCTGTCCCTCTGATAGACAGAGGTGAATCGTGGAAAAATGCTGATGAGCTAAGGATACCACCCTCAAGGTTTCCTCCCAAGCCAGTCAAGGGAACCTGCTGTCTGCTCAGTTTAGGATCCTTCTCCAAACCAGCAAACTGCAGGATTGGCTCAGCTAACCCTTGTCCTCAATCTTAACACCAAGGATGGAGAAACTCCTGTGTTAGCGTGGTACAGAGTATTCATTATTTTAGAAAATTCTGTAGGTACTGCAAAGTACCTAGAGATCCAGTGTTTGATATTAATATTGAAGGAGAGAAAATCATTAGTTTGGGTCAGTGAATTCTCTGTTCTAGTAAGACTGTGTATTCCAAGAAAATAAAGAGTCTTTCTCACGAGGGGGAAAAAAAGAAGCATTTGTACAGATAGGCTGTGTTCTAGATTGGGGATTGGCACCGCAGGGCTCAAGGTTTGTAATGTTTCAGTTCCTCTCACCTGTATTTGATTGACTTGAACACGTTGAAATTTGTTTCAGTGTGTTAACACGACTGGTGTGTGCACGTGCAATATGCAAGTTAATTAATGTTTGCTTTCTCTGTGCAAGGCCTTCTGGGGACACATACATTGGGTCTGATGAGGGCAGGGGGTGTGCTTGACAAGGGAGGCCTTAAATCTTTCAGGTCCCTGAGTTTCACAGTAGCCATTAAGTATCTGCTCAATTGCAGGGGCCGTAAGCAGTTGTCTCAGACTTTGCTATTAACTCTTCAGTTATATACTCTTGGCCAATTATTTCATAGGTGCATTACTCAATTACAGCATTAATTTTCAATGATGAAAGCAAGTGCATGTTCATGATAAAAATTTGGAATATACAGGAAGCATAAAGGAGAAAGTGAAAAGCACCTGTCATTCTGTTACATAGAGAACAATCACTATAAACATTTTGGAATATTGCCTTCTCTTATTCCTCTTAACGCAATGTGTGCGTGATACTTTTTTTAAAAAAATAGCATATGATTTAATATCTGGTATTCTGTGTTTTTTTTTAACCTGCGTTTTCCCATATCGTTTGCTATTCAATGAATGCATCTCTTTTACAGTTTTATTGATGTGTAATTTAATATCATAGCAGTTGCCCATTTTAAGTACACCATTAATGAATTTTAATAAAATTTCAAGTTCTGCAACTGTACCACAATCCAGTTTGTGAAGATGTCCATTGCCTCCCCAAATTCCCTGAGATCTCACTTGTACCCTAACCCCAGGCAACTGCTGGTCTGCTTTCTGCCTCTGCAAATGTGCCATCTGTGGACATGTCACGGGTGAAATCTCGCCATATGTGGTTTTTGGCATTTGGCTTCTTTTTCTGAGCATCACAAATGGTATCCCCCTTGTTGAGGGGTGCTCCCTTGGGTGCAACACCGAAGTGCAAGTAAACCAGTGGTCAATTCAAATGTTCTTAGAGACCCAACTCTTTTCAGTGCGCTGGGAACCAGAGTCTGAAGGCTGTAAGCATCTCTTCTGCCAGAGAAAGGCAAGACAGCAAACATGTCTCTCCTCAAGCCAGAGGACAGCAATTACAAATGTTAGGACTGTGAGGAGAAAATGAGGCGTCTGTGTCAGCATCTCTCTGACCTCAACAGGGGACTTCGTCTTAGAACCTGGGTTATTACTTCATTCTGAACCAAAGACTGTGTTACAGCTATTGATTTTTACCATGAAGGTTATCTTTGAAACCACAGGGCCAGAAATACATTGTCTGCTTTGGAGAGAATATGGAGCACCAGAGCAAGAAGCACAGGAAATGCGTTCTGCGACCAAACCCTCCCGCACTCCTGGAATTGAAACATTTTTGCTCTCAGTTGCACTAGCTAATTAGAGAGACCTTTCTCAAACCATTTACTTGCTTGCACGGAGCTTAAAGGACTCCCAAGACATCTCGCTGGAATGTTTACAGCCTGTCTACCTTCAGACAGGTGGAAATGATATAGTTCCTTTTGGCTGGAATCCTGTTCATATATTTGAAAGAGGAAAGCTTTTGAAGTCATCTCTTCTATTTGTCTCAGCAGAAAAGAAACTTATTTGGACGCTCATACACTATGTCAGCTGGAGTTCATGTTATGTATCTACATTGTTTTGAGGCAAGTCTGTCTCATGGAATCTGTGCACTCTTTTGAAGATAGCGAATTTTGTACCACTCACAGCGCAAGAGCCAGGCAGAAGCAAGAAAGGAGGGAAGAGTGGCTCTGTTGGCAGAGACCCCCAGAGAGTAGGACTCTACTGGGCCCAGGCGGGGCACCTTTTAAACTCCCCAGTTAAGATGGAAATTACCCAACCTGCTTCACGTTCACAATGATGCATTGGACATGATGGTTATATAGCCTCCAACTTCTGATTTTGTCTTTTGTTGTTGTTGTTTAGTAGTAGTAGAGGTCATTGAGATTCATCTCCCCACAAACAGACACATCGATCTGGAAAATCTCACACTTCTATTCAGTGCTCCCAGAAATCTTTATGTATTTAGAGATTTAATGTGGATATGCCAGTGTTCCTGAGAAATGTAAGTTCTTGGCTTTGACCAGATTACTGTTACTATTCATTCGCTTCCAGGAACTTGGGTGCCTGGCATACAGCACATCCTTGCCAAGTACCAGTGCCTGAGCACTTGAATTCTGAAGGATCTCTTACTCTGTTGGTCTGCAAATAAGATTTTCTCACTCGTGCCTTGAGATCCTGTGTGTTTCTTTTTTATCAAAAGATCCTCAGGCTTGGGCTTATCAGAAAGACCAGAGCAGATGTCCATGCAGGAGAGCCAGGGGGGTGTCTCCATGTCCCCGATTGGTCCCTAGTGGTGGCTAACATGGGGATCTCAACCTGGGGAGGGACCCATTGTCTGCTGGAGGTCTGTGGCTTCCGACTTGGCTCCCTCTCCCTCAACTCTTTTCCCAATCCCTCCTGAGCTGCTTCCCAAGCTTTCTAGAACATTGTGTTCACACTGTCACTCCTTCATCCAACAGCCTGCAGCATCTCTCCTTTACCTATAGAATCCAGACCTAGGTCTCGAGCCTAACGTGTATTTCTAGCTGCTACTTCGTAATTCTCTCAAATTATTGTCCTTCACAGCTTTGTACACTCAGGCCCTTTTGCCTGGTGGGCTCGGTGATGACTTTAATGTGCATCAGAATCACCTGAGCATGTGATAAAAACTACAGACACCCAGGCCCAACTCTGGGAGCACTGCTAGTAGGCAGGGAGCTGACCAATACCCTAGGTGAGACTGATGCAGGTGGGTAGGGGCGACACCTGTGCTGCTCTGGCTGTTGACATCTGTTGATCTGTACCAGTTTTTAGGGCCTGACTGAAGTTCTTTTCTCCTGGGTAACCTCCCCTCTCCCTCTTAGACTCATGCTCATTTTTTGCAGCTTTTGCTATTTGTGATACTCACTTTGCACTTAACATATTTTGCCTCGGACCATGATTTAAATGTTGGTTATATATGTATTTTTTCAGCAGACATCTGTTTGTTTGTCTGCCTCTCTGTCTACACACAATCACCTCTTGGCCTTTTGGCTAAGATCAAGTGTACTATGTACACATATACAGACATATATATGAAAGCGCTTTCTATTTGCATGGCACTGTATCCTCTGAGAACACTTTTGTATATATTTCTTAGCTCCTGCAGAGCAGAACATTTGCCAGCTGCACAAAACATGGCACATCCGCCTCTTCCAGCCCAGAGAAGTGGAGAAGAATCTGTGGTGCTGGCCAGCCAGCCGCTGTAATAATCATACAGGGCTCATTGAGATAAGCAATGCTTGTTCTTTCAAGCATTCGGTGTTACCGACTGCTGTTTTTGTGCTAGGTGCTCTGTTGGGTGGTGATCCAAGGAGGAAAAGACCATGAAGAGCTCAGTGCCCGGGGAGGTTGGAGTGGACAGTTGGGGCGTGGGAGTCGAGGCAGGGCCAGAGAGGGGAGCAGAAGCCAGAGTGACCACCTGAGGCCTCTCAGGCCTTGCTCAGGAGTTTCTATCACTGGCTTTTGGGTGTGTGTATTACTTCGAATGCAGGGGAGTGATGTGATCTGAGTTAGTAGAACTTTAATCTTGAAAAAAAAATATGGCTCTATTTCAACAAGTTGGATGAAATTAGGGTGGAACATGAAGGTCAGTGAGGGGGCTGGGGAGTGTCACATCTGCCTGGATGTGCTGCGGCAGGTTGATATGGTTTGGATTTTTGTCTCCTCAACATCTCATGTTGAAATGTGATTCCCAGGGTTGGAGGTGGGGCCTGGTAGGAGGTGACTGGGTCATGGGGTTGGTCCCTCCCCAGTGGTTTAGCATCATCCCCTTGGTGATGTGTGAGTTCTCGCTCAGTTCACCAGGATCTGGTTGTTTAAAAGTGTCTGGGACCTCCGCTTTCTCTCCATCTTGTTCCTTCTCTCACCATGTGATGTGCCTATTCCTGCTTTGCCTTCCTCTATGAGTTAAAGCTCCCACAGGGCTCATTGGGAGCTGAGTAGATGCAGGCACCATGCTTACACAGCCTGCAGAACTATGAGCCAATTAAACTTCTTTTCTTTATAAATTACCCAGCCTCAGGTGTTTCTTTATAGCAATGCAGGAATGACCTAACACACAAGTCTTTTGGAGTCAGCTTCTCTCTTGTGGGCCCTGGTCGGGGTCTGATTATGTGTTGCATGCCCTGGGAATGAGCTAGGTCTTCTTGGCCACACTTTGGCAGGTCTTCCAGTTGCAGGGATTCAGAAGACTCGAGTTGGAAGACGTCTTATGGATCCCTTTGTTCGTCTTCCTTATTTGAGAGATGACAAGGCAGACTCAGGGGAGGCAACTCACCTGGGACCTACAGCCACAGCCTTGCCAGTCACTTCACTACTTCTTTTTCTCACACATAGGGAGCAACCGTCCCTTGGCCTTAGTAGTGTGAATGCTGCTGTACAGCTGAGTGAAGAGCAGGCCTCCTTTGAATCTCTTGGGAATCACAGTGGATGCCCAGGAAGTACAGATAGACTGGGAATTTAAATCCCAGTGCCTCCACCATTTGCTGATGATATGCCTTTCGGAAAGTTATTTAACATCTTTCTGGACTTATCCTGTAAGATGATAGTAGAAATACCTACCTTGCAGAGATGTCAGGTGAATTAAATGGTATAGTGTACATAGTACTTATCATAGTACCCGATATAATAGGTGCTCCATAAAGAGAATGCTGAAAATACCTATGGCTGAATAATGCTTGGCATGTGTGACTTCCTTAGATGAAAGCTATCATTATCAAGGTGAATGTGGGGCTGGGAAGATCTTTGCAAAGATTCACACAACTCCTTCCCGGCAAACGGAGGGAGGTTTGGTGGAGTGCTTTAGAACATTGAGCTCATGTTGGGTTGACCTCATCTCTTCATCTCCTCAGTCTATATCTGGCACATAGTAGTTGGTCAATATGTATTTGTTGAGTTGCTTAAGTTGGATATTTTTACTATCAAGAACTTAAAGCAAGTTACATACCTAAGTATCAGCCTTGCATTCACATTCACTTTTAACTTTTGCTTCTAGCTTTCTGTGTGAATTTTTACAATGCATCTGATGATAGGTTTGGAACAGGTTCATGTCTTGTGATCTGAGAGATATGTGGCTTTCAAATAAATGCTGATGCATTTAAGGAGTGAATTAAACTGGCCTTATCCTAATCTAGCTAAAGAGGTAGTGTCAGTTTGCATTTTGGCTGAAGCTAGTGGAAGAAGCTGGGAAATGCAGTCAGATTGTAGGTATGTAGCCCCCACTGTAAGAGCCGCTCACCACTGACAATTGTAATTATAGTTTCCATCCCCACAGTGTCTAGTTGGGGGGTCTCTGATTCAGCTGGCCAAAGGTATTGAACAGAGATAGAAGGCAGGGAAGTGGCAGGAACATAAATATTATGAATTGGGCCCATAGGTCATCTCTTAGCTCCTGTGGTTTGGGTGGCTCGTCATGATGAAAGAGCTAATTTTCAGGAGCAGTGGCCTGATGGGAGGCCTGGCAGAGCAGAGTGAGGTCTCAGCTCTGCTTCCCATGGGACATACAATAATGGCTGGTCTGGCTCCAGCTCATAGCCTCTAATCCCCACTGAGCCTCGTTTGAGGGCCAGGGGAGTCTGTCTTGTAAATGGGAGAGAGACAGGAGCTGCAAAGATGGTTCTGTCCCCAAAACAGCATTGCCTTCTACCATTTCTTCAGTCTGTTTCAGATCCTTACCTAGGCTCATTCAGGTGAGGAGACCTGTGGGTGATACGCTGAGTGAGCCACGCAGATGGCTTCTTGAGCTTGCACAATGGGATAGCGTGTGCACAAACGGATGTGGTGTGTTAGAGGAGACAACAAAACAATAATGCAGAAGGGTTCTGCAGGGGCCAGAGAGCACACCATCCCCCTGTGTTCCCTTCTCCCTCCCCACTACATCCCTCACTTAGAATCAGTTCCCATTTTATTTTCATGGCAGCACTTCTTTAGATTGGACATTCCTCTAAAGTTTAGTTTTAAACACTTGGTTATTGCATGCTTAGTGTCTAAATAAACCATTAAAAAAAAGCTCTACTGTTAATGAAGGCTTTAGTTGGATTTGTGTGATGCATGGAATCTGTATTAGGGTTCTCCAGAGAAACAGAACCAAAAGGAGATATTAGGAGCTATAGATGGATGTGTATGTGTGTGTGTGTGTATATATACATATACATATACATATACATATACATATACATAAATAGATTTAGTGTAAGGGTATGGCTCAGCGACTATGGAGACTGAGCAAGCCAGAGACCCAGGAGAGCCAGTGGTATAAATCTCAGTCCAAGATCTGCTAGTTTCAAGGCCCAAGAAGAGCCTATTTTTCAGTTCCAGTCTGAAGGCAGGAAAAGACCAATGTCCCAGCTCACAGTTAAGCAAGAGGAGTTCCTTCTTACCTAGACTTTTTGTTCTATTTAGGTTTTCAACAGATTGGATGAGGCCCACCCACACTGGAGAGGGCCAGTCCGCTTTACTCAGCCCACTGACTCAAATGTGAATCCCATCCAGATACCCCTTCACAGACACAGCCAGAATAATGTTTCACAAAATGTCTGGGCACCCCACGACCCAGTCCAGCTGACACGTAAAATTAACCATCACAGCATCCAAAGGCTGCGGTGGGGTGGCGAAAAGTCAGAAAAGTGTGCCAGCTCTTTCTGAGTTTATATACCATTTGCAATTCCCCAGAGAGTTGCAGGTAGCAAGAACCGTTCTTCAAAGATCCCGTGGTGTACGGAGACGATGCCGTTTAGAAGTAGTGATGCAGATGGTCCTGCCGCGTCCTAATTGCGTGATCCTGGCATGTCTCCTAGCCTCTCTGAGCTTCAGCTATCTCAGCAGGAAAGTGCGAATGAGAATAGCACCTGCTCCTTAGGATTGTTTTGAGGAGAAAATGAAATAATTCGTGTAAAACACTTAGCATTGTGCCTTGGCCTGTAGCACACTGGGTTCTGTTATAGCTGTGTTCTGTGCTGAGAAGGAGGGCAGGGACTATCGTCAGTATGAAGTGAACACTGGACCTCGCACGCTGTTAAATGCTTTGTCTGTGTGAACTTTCTTCTGGCCTCTCTGTTCAGGAGCTAGGTTCAGGTCTTAGTATCTGATTTGTTCTCTCCCCCGAAGACCACACAGATATTTTCTCTAATGGTTTTTTTCTTTTGTCATTTAAATGAGAGGAGTTTTATATCTTAGTGGAGGACATAGGTCATCCTTGTGAACTGTCACTCTTCCCAGTCCATCCTCTTCCTGCCATCCCTGTCCCCAGAGTGCAGATGAGGTTGGGGATATGGCCTAGGAAGCTGATTCCCCTGACCAGGGACTTCAGTACATTTGCCATCTATCTGGGTGAGATTTACAGATTCTGCAGAATCACATGGTTACCCTTCCAGTGGGTTACTGGCACAGATTTATGGGTCAGTCCAATCATTATGCACAATTTTTTCTCCAGTTACTAGCAAGGAGAAGTTCAGCTTTCAGTGGGAGGTCAGGTGGCACAAAAGGCTGTGATGAGCTGCTGCTGTTTCCACCTTCAATGGCTTCACAGGTGGGCATGGACCATGGACAGTTAATTCTGCAGTGTGATCTTAAGAATCTGAGGGGTGTCTGTAGGAACAATATGTTCATTATTTTTTCTTGCTGTGGCTTTTCTCCGCTGTTTGGCTTGAGGATCTGGGCTTTTTGCCATGTTAGGAAGACCCACTCTAGAACAGGCAAGTGGGCATGCCTTTCCAGCAGCTCATGCATGTGTGTGGAGGACTTGTCTATGATTTTGGTTCATTTTCTTCACTGTGACCCTAGGAGCTATGTGTTTTTATTGTTGTCTGCCTTACAGATGAGGTAACAGAGGCACAGCCTGGTTATTTGCTTTGTCTGAGGTTACACAGCCTGTGTGTGAAAATTAAGCCTATATTTAAAGAATGCACTGGCCTATTGGAACAGAAAGCACCAAGACACCATTTAAAGAGTCATGAAAGGCTGGGCATCCTCCTCTGTGTTGCCTTCCTCTTTTGTGGGAGGTTGAAACCAAATGTCTCAGCCACTGGTATCTCAGTTTCCCTGATGGCAAAACAGATATAGTTGTATTGGGTTCTGCCAGTGCCACAGGGATATTGAACACTTCATTAAGTTATACTTAAGAATCTGTTTTCTTATTTGTTCATGTGAGTTGTTTATGAGATTATAAAAATAAACCTGTATTTTTTTTTGTATTAGAAAGATGAAAAGTTACTAAAAACCGTGAGTTGTATGTTTTTGGTAATATCAGCTTTTATTACTGGGATATGCCCAATGATAATAATTACAGCTGGCACTTACTATGCGGAAGGCAGCGTTTTAGGTGGTTGACTCATGAGATCTTTAAAACCACTCTGTGCAGAAGGCATTCCTGCCATTCCCATTTGACAAAAGGTAAGTGGTGGAGCCGGGACAGGAATCAGTCGGACTTGGAGTGTGTGCTCTTAAACTACGGTGCTCTCTCCCTACCCACATCAAAAAGCGTAGCTCTTTGGCTTTCCAAAAAGCTCTGTTTAAGTCACTGATGAGTGAACATTTTTGTTTTTTAGAATTTAGGTGTATTTAGAGTGAGGCTCTTTTGGATAATGTCAGAAATAATGAGGTTTAATGCAATATGTATCAAAATACACCCCACTTGAGGGCATCCTGAGAGAGGTTACTTGTTTGAGTTTTCACAATGGGCATAAACACAATGGAATGATAGATGAGACAAATTCAGGTAATCTCCAGATTAAAATTCTGAACAGTTAAATAGTATTTTTTCTGTGAAAGGTTGAATCTCCTGATAAGCTCCAAATTATATTCCCACCTTATTTGAGAATATGTGTTGGCAGGTTTAACAAGATCTTGGCACATTCTAATTTGAGATTTATTACAAGATGTGTGCATGTTTAATAGCGCCTTAATTATTCATATCCACATCTTCCTGACAGTAACTTCCTTCAGCTGTAGATAAATTCCTGGCGCATTGGGGAATCTTGGCTTTTGCTGTTAAAAAGATCCAGTAAAAGAAAAATCAAATGCATATGCAAGAAATTACCCAGGGCAACCAGCTGCACTCAGGCTGGAGCTTGTCCCTCGTATAGGATTGACAAGCAAGCTCTTCTCTGCCCTTGGACTAGGGAGCAACCTGGTGGAACAGAAGGAGCTCAGGTTCTGAAGGTAGGCTCACCTGAAGTCCATTCCGGTTACAGCCTAAGAATCAAACGCCTTTGGCCTGATTTCTTAAAGTCTCTAGGATCTAGATTTTTTTTTGCATGCAAAAGTAGGTACCTAATGCCTGTCTTAAAGGTTTGATATGAGGATAAATTGAAACATCTGTCAAGTGTGTGTGTGTGTGTGTGGTGGGGGTGCCGTGTATTGTACAGGGAGTACTGAATGGGAGCTGCATTCTTTTCATTTCCTCATCTCCTATCATCAGTCCTTTGAGTCCCTCTATGGATATTACACAAGATATGATGCAATAGTAATTATCTGTTCTGGAAAATAAAGGGAATATGGTAGGTGAAGTACTGGTAAAAATGTAGGGGAGTAGGTGCTCACACTTATCCCTGCTGATGAGTGTGAATTGGTGCAGCCCTTTTAGAGGTTAACCTGTTGATATCAATCAAAACCAAAAGGCCTCAGGGCCTTGGCACTTGCTGTTTCCTTTGCCTGCAATGCTTTCCTCCCACATGTCTGTGTGGCTTTCCCTTTATTTTAGCCCTTGGCTCAAATATGACTTACTCAGGGAAGTCAGAGCTGACTGCCCTGTGTAACTACACTGCCCCTCACTCTGTGGATTGCTTATGCCACTGTTCTCTCCGTAGCTTTTAATATTTCCTGGTGTTATTACACGTCCATGTGTGAGTTTGTCTGTCCACCTCCCCCACAAATGAGAGTTCTGAGGGGGCAGGGACCTTTGATTTGTTCCTTCCTGTGTACCCAGCCCTGAGAGCAGTGCTATGTCCAGCACAGAGTGGGTGGTTCATAAATCATTGTTGAGTAATGTAATTACAAGTTACTGCCTTGAAGTTCTGTTTTGGCAGACAACTTCAGAGAGCTGGGCTGTTAGCTTTCAGGAACTGTGTATGCAGAATTCTTAGCAAAGGCAACAGTGACTTAAGAGAAGTGTTTGTATACAAGACCTGGCTCTCTTGTTGAGGAGGGTGCTGGGGTACTTTGTCCTGGCCCCAAAGCACAAAGCACAGTGCACAATGAACCCAGTGGCCAGAAACCATGTGGCTTCCTGATGAGAGAAAGAGGAAATTTCCCTGATTTGAGCAGTGGTGTCGTGCAATGGTGGGCTGGTATGTTTTTAAATATCAAGGACATATGTTGAGAGATAATACCATAGCTGATTGGTAAATAGTTTATTTCAATCAAAAACTTTTATTTTCACTATTTTGAATTACATAATTAAGACATTATGTTGACAACCTCCTATCTCAGTTGCCCCCATCCCCAAAATCTTTCCTGTTGGAAAGATAGAGCTGTTAGTTTGCCATATCTATTTCCAGACATACGTTTTGTGTGTTTATACACATATATATCAAACTCAAGGTCTGCAGATGTATGACAATTTAGCTTACTTGGTAAGTGCAAACCCAAGTGTGTGTGTGTGTGTGTGTATATATATATATATGTGTGTGTGTGTGTGTGTGTGTGTGTATATATATATATATGTGTGTGTGTGTGTGTATTTATATATATATATATATATATTTTTTTTTTTTCAGGATTGACCCATGAAGCTTATCTATACAGCTTAGTGTTGGTGTTGCTCTGCTCTCTCTGTCCCTTTGGAAACCAAATTTTGGGAAGGGGAAACCTACTTGCGAAATAGGTTGTGTTCAGGTTATTCTGAGATTTTTTTTTTTTCAGTTGTGGTTAAAAAAAACAACATGAAAGCTACCTCCTTACGGAAATTTTAATTGTACCACACAGTGTTAATTATATGCACAGTGTTGTACCTCTGATCTATAGAAATTTTTCATCTGGCGTGATGGAAACTTTGTGTCCATTGAATAGCCACTCCCGTTTGTCTTCTGCTGCATTCTGCAGCCCCTGGCAACCACCACTCTACTTTTTGTTTTTAAAGTCTAACTACTTTAGATATCTCATGTAAGTAGAATGATGCAGTATCTCCTCTTTTGTGACTGGCTTGTATTATTTAACACCATGTCTTCCAGGTTCATCCATTTATAAGATTTTCTCTCTCTTTTTTTTTGAGATGGAGTCTCCTGTCACTCAGGATGGAGTACAGTGGTGTGATCTTGGCTCACTGCAAACTCCACGTCCCGGTTTCAAGAGATTCTCCTGCCTCAGCCTCCTAAGTAGCCTACCAGTGCCCGGCCGCATGCTCGGCTAATTATTGTATTTTTGGTAGAGATGGGGTTTCACCATGTTGGCCAAGCTGGTTTCGAACTCCCGACATCAAGTGATCCACCCACTTCTGCCTCCCAAAGTGCTGGAATTACAGGCATGAGCCACCGTGCCTGGCCTAGATTCTCTCTTTTTTTAAGGTTGAATAACATTCTTGTGTATTTGTACACCACATCTTATTTATGCATTCATCCATAGATGAACACTTGGGTTGTTTCCACCTCTTGGCTTTTATAGATCGTGCTGCAATGGACATGGGCGTGCAGATATCCCTTTAGGATCTTGATTTTAAATATTTTCGGTGGGTACCTGGAAGTGGGATGGCTGCATCATGTGGTAGTTGTCTTTTTGAATTTTTTGAGGACCCTCTGTACTGTTTTCCATAATGGCTGTACTAATTTACACTCTCTGATAATATGTGAGAGATTCCTTTCCTCCACACACTTGCCAACACTTACCTTTTGTGTTTTTGATGATAGTCATTCCAGCAGGTGTGAGGTAATATCTTATTGTGGTTTTAATTTGCATTTCCCTGATGATTAGTGATGTTGAACATTTTTTCCCATACATATTGGCCATTTGTATGTCTTCTTTGAGAAATGTCTATTCGGGTTCTTTGCCCATTTTAAAAATTGAGTTGTTTTCTTGCTGTTGAGGTATTTGAGTTCTTGATACATTTTCAATATTAATCCCTTCTAAAATATGGCTTGCAAATACCTTCTCCCCTTTTGTTGAGCCCATGCCATGTCAATGTTTGTTTCATATATTTGGGTCCTCTAATGTTAGGTGCAAATACGTTTATAACTGGTATATCTTCCTGGTGAACTGACCCTTTTATCAACATATAATGTTCTTATTTGTCTCTTATGACAGTTTTTGACTTGATGTCTGTTTTGTATGAAATACGTATGACCACTCTGCTCTCCATTGGTTACTTTTTGCATTGAATATCTTTTTCCATCCTTTCACTTCCATCCTGTGTGTGTCCTAAAATCTAAAATAAGATCATCTTTTAAAAAAATCCATTAAACTACCCTATGTCTTTTAATTTGGGAATGTAATTTGGTTTCATTTAAAGTAATTACCGAAGGGGAAAGACTTACTATTGCCATTTTGCTGTGGCTTGAATGTGTTCCCCAAAAGGCACATGTTAAAAACTTAGTCCCCATTGCAGCAGTGTTTGAAGGTGGGGCCTAATCACAGGTGATTAGGCCATGAGAATAGAGTGAATGGATTAACACTGTTATTGCAAGAATGGGTTTGTTATAAAAGGGAGAGTTCATCCTCCTTTTACTCGCCCTTGCCCTTCCACTGTGTGATTCCTTTTACCATGATTCCTTTCACTGTGTTATGACACAGCAAGAAGGCCCTTACAAGATGCTGGTTCCTCAATCTTGGACTTCCCAGCCTCCAGAACTGTGAGAGAATAAATTCCTGTTCATTATAAATTGTCCAGTCTCAGGTTTTCTGTGATACTAAAATGGACTAAAATGCACTTTAATTGTTTTCTGCTTATCTTTTAGTGTTTTTCTTCCTTTTTTTCTCTCTTATTTTTTTCTTTTTTGGTAGGGATATGCTTTGATTCCTTTCTCATTTTCATTTATGTATTTTATGTGTTTTTTTTTTTGTGGTTACATGGGGCTTATTTTACAGTTGTAATATCTATCTATTTTAAGCTGATACCAACTTAGCTTCAGTCACATAAAAAATTCTACTCTTTCACTTTTCCCTCTATGCTTTCTGTTATTGTCACAAATTACATATTTTGTATTGTGTATCCAATAACATATCTTGATAGTTATTTTTGTACTTTTTACTTTAACTTCTATGCCAGAATTAAGTGATTTGTCTACCATTGTTAGAGTATTACAATATTCTGTAATTGTAATATTTATATATTTGCCTTTACCAGTGAGCTTTTTTTTTTTTTTTTTTCCCTTGAGATGTTATCTCACTCTGATGCCCAGGCTGGAGTTCAGTGGCACAATCATGGATGACTGCAGCCTCAACTTCCTGGGCTCAGGTTATTCTCATACCTCAGTCTCCAGAGTAGCTGGGACTTCAGGTGTGTGCCACCATTCCTGGCTGATTTTTGTATTTTTTTTTGTAGGAATAAGGTTTTGCTATGTTGCCAAGGCTGATCTTGAACTCCTGGATTCAGGTGATCTTCCTCTCCCAGTCAGTGAGCTTTATACTTCTATATGCTTTTACGTTGCTAACCAGTGTCTTTTAGCATTCTTTCTATTCAACTTGAAGGACTCCATTAGCTTTTCTTGTAAGGCAGGCCTAGTGGTGATAAATTTTATCAGCTTTTGTTTATCTAGGAAAGCTTTTAATTTTTCTTAATTTTTGAAAACCATGGATACAGGAATCTGGGTTGACAGTTTTCTTTCTTTTTTAATCTCTTTGAATATATCATCCCACTTGGCCTGAATATATCATTTTGGCCTGCCCACCTTTTGGCCTGCAAGGTTTCTGCTGATATATACACTGAGAGTCTGATGGAGACTCCTTTGTATGTGATGAGTCACTTTTATCTTGCTTTCAAAATCTCTCTTAGTCTAACTTTTGACAAATTGATTATAATGTATCTCTGTGGATGTTTTGGGTACATTCTGGTTGAGATCTATTGGGTTTCTTGGATTTGGGTATTCATTTCCTTTACCAGAGCCATTATTTCAGAGAAGCTTTCTGCCCCTTTGTCTCTCTCTCCTCTCCTTCTTCTGGAACACCTATAATATACCTGTATATACCTGTTCGTCTTTATGGTGTAACATAGTAGGTCCTTTAGGCTTTCTTCACTTTTTTTTTTTTTGTTTTTTTTTGGGTTGGTGTTTCTATGACTGCATAATTTCCAGTGGCCTGTCTCTGAGTTTGGTGATTCTATGTTGCTTAAACAGTTCTGCTCTGCTCTTGAATTACTCTAGTGAAATTTCCAACTCAGTAATTGTGTTCTTCAGCTCACAAATTTGTTTGGTTAAAAAATGCCCTTTTTCTCTTTGTTGATACTCTCATTTGTTTAGACATAATTTTCCTGAGCTTGTTAAGCATCTTTATGATGGTTATTTTGAATTCTTTATCAGATAATTTATATAACTCTGTTTCTTTAGGACCAATTTCTGGATATTTATTTTGTAACTTTGATCGGACTATACTTCCCCATTATTTTGTGAGCCTCATAGTTTTGTGTTGGGATTTACACCTTTGAAAACACAGCCACTTTTCCCAGTTTTTCTTACAGGGAAAGATCTCAGCAATCAGTCCAGCTAGAGATTCCAAGGGTCTCTTAAACCTTTTCAGGGGAGAAATCTTCTCTAGGCTTGTGCTTGTTATTTCCCATTTAAAGGGATTTGCTGATCTGGTCTCTCTTTCAGGAGCTTGTAGCCTCTTGCTCCCTCTGGTGTCTGTATGAGGTACTTCAGGTTTTCTGGCGCTTTATCATTGAGCTCTTTTCTGTTCTCTGGCTCCCAGGTATCCGAAGTTTTCTGAGTCTGTCATCACTCTAAGTCAGGCAAAACAGAAACCACTCCCTCAGGCAGCCCTTGAAAAGCCAGAACATAATGTATACATTCCTCGCTTCCCTTTCCTTCCCATTGGAGAAGCCATGAGTTGGGTGCTTTCTGCAAATTGTGGCAAGCTGTGCTGGTGTCTCTGTGTGATACTACAAGTTCTCTGGTGCTGCCACTAGCTTCTCTGCTCTCTTTTGTTCTCTGTGGATCCCAGGTATCCAAGTATGTCAGTTTCCCATCAGCACTCTGAATCACATGAGACAGAAATCAGTTCCTTGGGCAGGTCCCTGAAAAGCTGGAACATTGGATGTATGTTCTACTTTTCAATTTCCCTCCCAAGGGAGAATCCGCAAGTTGGACTCTTCCTTTTGATCATGAGCTGTGCTGGCTTGGGAGAAGGATTGATACAGTTGGAATAAAATAATTTTTTTTACCCATTTCAATGTAGCTGTTCTTGATTTTGAGTTTGCCTGGGGTACTGTGACTTCCTAACTGATTTCTGGAGTTCTCCTAAAGGCTTTTGGATCATGCGTTGTTGTTAAACTGGTGTTTCTGTTGGGAAATGAGCTCTCGGGTTTCCAATTCTACTGTCCTGCTGATGCTACTTCAATAAGAAGTATAGTTTTATGTCATTGCATAAAATTGTATCCTAGCATCCCTCTACTGAAAACATAACTAGTTTTATCATTGAGGCCTTCCAAGAAACCATTTACAAGTATTAAAAGGACTTGCTCTTGGAGAGATGTCAATCTATTACTTACAATTAACAATAAGCATATTGGAAAAATCTGTTGGATGAAAGAAAAGGGTAATGAATGGCTTTAAATTAATGAATCTTTCACCTAAAGCTAGCCATGGAGTATTGACTATAAATCAATTAAAGGCCAAAGGAAATCTTCATCATTGAATTCTGTGGGTTTTTACCTAGAAAGATTTCCCTCAAAATGCAGTTTCCCTGGAAATCTGTGAATCTTCATTTCTCTGATGAGAGACAGCTTCCAATTCAGCTGGGTAGTTTTTGTGATGTCTCAGACAGCCTCCATAATCTTTGTGATATATAGTCTTGGAATTTGTGTGCGCCTTCTCTTTTCTCTGAGGGCAGAGATTGGACAAACTTGAACTGCTGATATAGAGAAAGTGACTTATTATGGTTTTTAGCTTTCAACTGCATTGCTTGGCAAATTTTTAGGAGCTAAAGCATGAATTGTATGCCCTGGATAGAATGGCATCCATGAAACATCCTCTGTCAGTGAGCAAGTCTGTGAATGAACGAACTTTGATTTCCTGCAGAGAAGCAGGTAAATTGGTCAGTAAATCAACATTATTTACCGACCTCAGAGCAGCATGTCTTGGGATTAAGAAAAATTTTATCTTGACCAAGAGAAAAGTTAATGGAGGGCCTGCTCTGTGCTGTCTCATGTATGCTCTGGTTTTTAGAGTCTTAGCTTTGTCCCCAAACACCCTACTTGCAAGCAAGGGAAAATTAAACAATAGGCAATACTTGTTTCATCTTTGAATTCCCATTTAATCAAGGGGTAGTCTCCTAGTAACATCCTAGGTCTGTTTGTGTTTCCACTTCAGACCCACTTGGCCATCCAAACAATTGTCTGGCTCACCGTCCACCAGAACGCTAGTTACAGGGAGAGGAATCTTGAGCACTCTTATCTTGAGAAGATCTCAAGGTACTGAGAGGAGTTCCCAGGAGACTGGGCTGAGAAGACAGACAAAGCCCCTCATTATGATCAGGTGGTCCCTCAGTGCTGCTACCTGGAAACAGGAATTCTGCTTGACATTCTAGACAATAGAGTCATGCTTTTTTTTTTTTTTTTAATTATTTAAGGACAGCCTTTTCTTTCTTCTCAGATAGTCGACAGCTAGCAATTTAAATGAGCTGGGTTTATGGATGGCTGCAGAAATCCTCTTTACTCAAACCCAGTATCTGTCTATCAGCCACTGTGCAGCACTTTTACAGTGGAAGCAGCGGGGGGACAGCTCATCAGAATCGCCCCAGTGGAATGTTATGATAGGAAAAAAGAGGAATAGGTTACATATTTATGTGGTCTTTGAAAATGCAGTGGAACAGGAAGATTGCTTGTAACGTATGCACTTACATTAAATGACTATTAACCTTCGCTGGTTGCAGATGTCTGGCGAATACATTTGTGCCTATGTATGTTGTGTGGCTTGAAAAATTAATGAGACTTTTAAAATAATCAAATTAAAAATATTTGTTACTTCAGGTTCTGGTGAGCTAGCAAAACAAAACTGGGTACAGCTTACAAAAAATGAAGTGTCTACTGAGAAGAATAAAAATATGAATTGCAGGGGGCAATTGACAGCAGTGTGGATCTTGGAAACTAGTTTCATCTGATGGAGTAAAATAAGAGAAAGTACGCCCATCGTGACTTGTTTTATTTGTAGATTATGGTTGGTGAATTCTCTCCTTTGTCCTGAATGCATCACACTCTGGAGGAAGGAGGTGGTCTTGCAGTGATGTTTTATTTCTGTGGATGCCAGACTTTTCTTCAACCTGTTGACTTGTAGGGTTGACTTGTCAGACGTGGTGAAGAACGGTACCTGCTGAGCTGAGCCTTCATTTCCTCAAATGGTGTGACAAGGATGTTTTAGTTATGCTGTATACACTGTTACAATTTCAGTTGTTTTTTAAACATTCTTATCTGACTTTCACAAAGCTTCCCTCCACCCATTCCTGAAACTCACCCATTCCTGATCCGCCGAAGCCCATGTTCTCCCCAGTGTCCTGCATTGCATCTAAACAGCAGTAATATAGGTCAGGGACGAATCCCGCCTTGCATCTAAACAGCAGTAATACAGGTCAGGGACGAATCCCCTGGAACTCATGAAGGTCGGAGACCATGAGATCCACTACCCTTTCTCCATGGCCAGGAGATAGGAGGAACAAGGAAGAAAAGGCTTCCAGCAATTTCACTGTAGGAGCTAAATGCAGAGGCTCTTTCTGCTTCTTGATTGAACATTTCTTACAAAGCCCTTTGTGCATATCTAGCTGTAGTGGAAACTGGGGAGGGAGGCAAAGACTGTAGTTGGTAACCAGAGACTCTTGCCCAGGATACCTACACTACACTCATCTCTGCCGAAAGACATCCCCCTCTGCCTCAGCTAAGCAGTAAAATCAGGGAGCAGCCATGTTATGCCCAAAGCCCTTGAAAGATGGTAGGCTGCTTGATCTTCCTAGCTGAATGGCCATTCAGAGCTTTTGTCAGCTTGGGAAAAAACTAATCCTCAGGATTCACAGTGTCACCCCTGCCTTGGATCATGAGGCACCATGGGGACTCCTAAATGGATCTCCTCCAAAGACAGGTAGATTTTTTTTCTCCAGTGGGCACACAGCAGGCCCACGCTGATCACAGAAGCGGTGTTATTCTAATTGTTAAATAAGAAAAATGACATGTTGTGAGTTAGGCTAATTGATCTGCAGAATTCTGGTTTCCTTCAATTTGAGACTGTCCTGGGAATGAATGAAATATTCAGAGAGCAGAAGAGTTAGAGATGTAAACTGCAGGGAGAAAAGGAGTTAGAATAAGGTTTTGCTTGCACAGTTCTGAATTCCATGGGTTTAAAAGTAAAGGCATTGAAAAATGCTCCTGTTGCCAAGGCCAGGTTGTCAATAAAAAACTGTGAGCCACAAGTCCTGGTTGTGGGCCTGGAAGCCAGGAGAGAGGGGATTCAACCTGGCAGCTTCTCCAGCTCTCAGCCTTTAGCTCTTCAGGACTCAAATTTTGCTCTGAATTTCTTGAATCACATGATATCAAGGACTAGGAGGGAGGGCTCCTGACATAGCTGAAGGAAGGACAACTCCAAGTGCTCAGGAATGACGAAGTTCTTTTTTGAAAATAAGAGGATTGCCTCTAGCTAGCTGCTGTGGTTTGAATGTGTCACCTCCAAAATTCAGGTGTTGCTCATTTGTTAGCATTCAGAGTTGGCCCTTTGAGAGGTGATCTGTCCATGAGGGAACCTCCTTCATGAATGGGATTATGTCTCTTATAAAAGAGGCTTCACACAGCAGTGCTTGGCTCTTGTCCTTCCAGCATGTGAGGACACAGAGTTCCCCCTCGGACGGTACAGCCTTCCTTGGATGCCAAATGCTATCACTTTGATCTTGATTTCCCAGCCTCCAGAACTGTGAGAAATAAGTTTCTGTCCTTTATAAATGATCCCAGTCGCAGGGGTTTTGTCATAGCACAAGTGAACTATCAGCCAAACCTTCAACAACTAGCTGCTCGTCTCTGAGAGGGCAGTCTGCTTTCCTGTGGCCTTGGCATAACCTGGGAGCTATTGGAAAGACTGACTCTCTGATACCCCGCTTCCACCCACCACGACCTGCTGAGTCAAAATCTGTATTTTAACAAGATCTCCTGGGGATTCACATGCACCATGAAGTCTGAGAAGCAGAGAGGGACAGATGAGTTATCTGTGTCCTTTCAGCAGATCTTCATGGGAACCTACAGCCTGGCCTCCATGCTAGTGCTGGACAAACAGTGAGAGGAGACAGGTGCTATGCCTAGTCTCAGGAAGCTAAGTGTGCAGAGGAGAAGATGGCAAATAATGATCATGAAACGATCTCAGGGGTGTTTGTGAGATCCTTGAGCCACATTGCAGCGGGAGGCCACTCGATGTGCTCTGGTGGCAGGTGTCCTGGCATGGAGGTCTCCTTTCTCTCCTGAGTAAAGCAGAGGCATTGAAGGTGAAGTGCTCAGCTGCTCCTGGCTACTGTTTCTCATGTATCAAAGTGGAGATGTGGGGGTGGGATGCAATATTTAAGGCTGGTGAGTTATTCACCGAAAGTTGTTGAACCTGTATTCTATACCCATTGCCATACATGGTTCAGAGTTGAGGACAGATCCTTGGACCTCATAGCCTCATGGGAATGACAGATGAGATGGAAAAGGAATTACAGTTTCAAGGAGTACAGCCCATGGAATATGAAATGCAGAGAGGCACTGAGGATTAGTGTTGAATTCTGTCCATGGTGAATCTTGGAAGGCTTCCTAGTGGAAGGAGTTGGATTTTTAGCTAAGACAGTGCAACTATTCATTGACGTGATTCTAGCTCTAGCTTTTGCCATTTTTTTTGCCTATCACAGCTACATAGGGTCATTGATAAACTCAGGTAGAGGAGAGTAGGGACCTGTACAGATTGGCAGGGTAAGCAGACAGGTGAGGGTTCCTATTTTAGAGAAGCTACAGGATTTGGTGGATACTGAAGCTGACTTTGGTGCATACAGCAACTGTTTCAAATGTTCCTGAAGACAACTTATTTCTTCTGGGCATTGAGACTGAGCTGGTGCATGTAGGTGGACAGAGCGCTTTAAATGCTACTATCTCAGTAAATCCAATTAAAGACATGGAACTGGCCAGGTTTGTCCTGTGAGCCTAATTTATGGAGCACCTGCTTGGTGCCGAGCTCAGGATGAGAGGCAGTGGAGGAGTAAAGGGAACATGGAAAACGTGGTCCATGCACTCTACAGCCTTTAAATATGGCTGGATCCCATATATCCTTTTAAACAGAGCCAAGCAGTAAACCAATAGCTAAGGATTCTAGCTGTGGATAAACAACAGACATGTGACAAATGCTGATACTGGCTACTTTTCATAGAGAACAGAGTGTGTTCCTGGCACTCTGCTGGGTGCTTTATATATTGCATTTCTAATTAAAAATTTTTTAAATCCCCAAAGCAGGTTTTATGATCTCTGTTGTATAGGTGAGGAAAATTAGACTCAGAAAGCTTGCCAAAAACTGGAAGAACTGGGGTTCCAGTACAGGTTTGCTAGGTGCTAAGTCCTGTCTTGTTTCTGTGGAACCATGCGTCACTTCTGAATTCAGCCCATGGAAGCTGGGTGGAGGTACTAGAGGGTGGAGATGGTAGCGTTTGTGAGGCTGGAGTTTGGAGGCCTTTAAACTGGTATTGGAAAGCAAGAATTGTCCCAATATCATGTGAGGGAATGATGTTTTCTGGTCCTTATTTACTGATGAGCAGTGATGTGCCTGGTTGCCTTGTTAAGTAAAATGTGCCAAGTAAAGGAAATGAAGTGGGTGCTGCTTGTCCTCAGAGGCTGTCAGGCTGGGGAGGGGCTGGGAAAATGGAGGGCTAACTTGGATAAAGCCCCTGGGCAGGAAAGCCTAAGGGGTATAGCTCAGAGCTTGAGGCCAAAATGAATTGAGATGATCTAGAGACAGGGAGTTCTGAGAGGGCAAAGGGAGGAGAGTCTGGATGTCTGCAGGTGGGTATAGTGCAGGACCCATCTGGGAGGACAAAAAGCAGGCTCTAGCCAGAGTCTCCTTATCTCCCTGTTATGAGCATCTGCCAGTTCTGCTGCCACTCTCTTCTGTGGGAAGCATTTATAAGGGGGTTCTTCATTTTCCCCAAGATGGGGAGCCTTGCAGTCTATGGTCAGAAATAGTTGGGAAAACAGTTGTTTTTCCTGTCGTGCATGAATGCAACCCTTCTGTAAATGCCTTTGTTCCAAGGAGCTCTGGAAGAACTATAGGCAGCAGCTGGGTAGGGCAGGGTGGCTTCCTGGCCAAGCAGTGGGTTGAAGCTTGGATAGCCTTGGATGATTGTTTTCCTCAGAGCATCTATATTTGTGCAAAATAGCAATATGTTCTGGGAGCTTAGAAGAATGGGGTCAGGTTCATTTTAAGAGGAGGTAGGAGGGAGGCTGGAGCCTGTGACTCTCCTACAGGTCCCTTCTGAGGCTGTTGGTGTCCTTCCTTTGGGTGGGTGTCCTAGGTGCCTGGCGTGTGCCCTGATGATTTCCTGAGACTGCCCCTTGCAATAGGTAAGACACTTTTTGCAGCAAGATGCTGGGATTTACTTTTCCTCTCTAACCTTGTTGTCCTGACAAAGTCTGGCTCTTCTGTGTGTCCTTACCTCATCCCCACTTCCAACTAGATGACTGTAGTGTCCTACCAATAGGGCTAATAGGATTAATGAGTGGAGCAGGGACTGGTTTCTGTGTTGCTCCAAAAGCATAATGCTTTATGTTTATTAAAACCCACACACATCTCCACTGGGTGCGTAGGAGAGACTTGAACTGTGGGAATTTCAGGCACTGTTGCGAATGGTTGGTAGGGACATGTTTTGGTCCAGGTAACTTAACCCCACCCTCTGTTACCCCAAATAGGTGGCACTGTGTTCTCCTGGGTCCAGCCTTCCTTTTACTGTGGGAGTGGCAAGGGAAGGCAGTAACCCAGAATACTCCTGGCTGGGATTAATGTTTCCCTGACAGTAGGAAATGGGCCTGCCCCTGGCTTACTGTGGTCTAGTGGTAGCTGTCATCCTTCAGATCCACACAGAAGTGGGAATTCCTCCTTCAGGGGCATTTAGTCTTCAGAGAAATCCTAACACAAAGGAGTCTCCTGCTGGCAGACAGTTTACTAGATGGGGATGATGGGAGAGAGGCGGAGGTAGGATTTTGGGGCAAAGAGAGCATCTCTTCTCAGGACCTCTGGACAGAGCCCCTGTGGATGCTCTCCTGTCCACTGTACCCCGCTCACTGTGTGCTTGAGGGGTGGGCCTGCTGCTCCTGAAAGGGCACAGATTCCAACCTAAACCACCCCAGATTCCTGACAGCTGTGGGCTCCTGCATTGGCACTTCTTGGAATACTCTAATTTATAACCCAGCATCTGAATTAAAGTTAAGAAAAAAGAAAAAATTTTAAAAATGTCTGCTCCTTCCTCGCTGGTGCGGTGACAAAGGATTTCAACTGTTGATTATGGCATGGTTTTCCTGAAGGCCTCGGCAGTTTTCTGCTTTATTCTCCAACCCTCCTGGAGGAGGTCTCTCTCATTTGAGTGCTGTGGGGATGAGTTCAAGCAGCTCCATGACCCTTTGAGGTCCTGAGCTGGGCCAGACCCTGGAGTCTGGAACCTGTGGCATTCCTTCCCTCTCCACCTAACTTGAGAGGAGGCTGCCTGGGACCAGGCGTGGTAAGCTCTTTCAGGCCAGCTCCGCTGCTAGGGATTTAAGGGAGCTGAGTTTGAATATTGAGCCATCCCCTAGAGGGTTTCCAGGCATTTTTTGAAATCAGATGTGTCTAGGATCCCTTTGAAAAAGAAGTACCAGAAAGAATTGGCATATTAATGGAGCTACGTGCCAAGCAATGAAAGTGTCTCCACATTTTCAAATACCTGGGTACCTGATTTTTCTAGTTTGGGCATAGAAATGGAAGACTAACTTTTGTCAGACAGTAAAGCCTAATTAATCCAAGCGAGCTAAGTAAATTAGGGCATAGGCATACACCACGATGCTAGGCAGCCACTAAAATGATGCTGTAGAATATTTAATGATGTGAAGCAAAGTTCATGCTTTATTAAGTGTAAAAAGCAGGTTACAAAAGAGTGGGTACAGACTTTCCTATTCTCTCATAATTGAAAAACAGTACACAAAAATACTGACTAGGCGGACATCAAAATGTTAACAGTGATTCTTTCTGGGAGTTCTGCTTTCAGGTGATTATTTTAAAATTTTTACATATTTATATATTTTTCAGTGTATACATATTTATCAAAAGGAGAAAAGTCAATAAAAGTGTACACATGTGCTTATGTTTGTGTAAAGATTAGACTGAAGGAAAAGAGGAGTGAAGTAGATACTTTGAAATTATTTAAAATGATGTTGCACACATTACTTACGCTTGCAGGTGAAGAAACTGAGGTTCAGCAGAGTGGGAATAACCTTATCTGTCATACATGGTTGTTGTAATTATGGAAGGAGAACATTTGTAAGGAATCCGAGACAGCGATATGTTTTAATACTCTCCAGATGATTTTAATATATAGTCCACATTGAAAACCAACCATCAGCATGGTGGCTCAGGAACAGACACAAATTTGCAGTCACCCTCCTTCCTTCCCCTCAATAAGAGAATGTAGGGAGATGCTTAGCACATAGTAGGTGCCCAGAAGATTCATCTTTTTTTTTTTTTTCCCTCTGGAATCAGTGCTTTTGTTCTGGTTGAAATTAAACCATGACATTCTAAAGCAAATGGGGAAAAGAGATGACTTTGAATTTATCCCTTTTGGAGTATACTGTTTGTTAAACTAACACTCAGAGGCTCGGTCTTGTGGCCTCGGATCTTAGTACCCATTTGGAAACACGTGCTTTTAAAGATGAAAACAGCAGAGATTTTCAGACTGGCCTGTAGGAGATTTGTTCCAGAATGAAATAAAGGCTCCCCAAGGCCTGTTCGCTCGCAGAGGGTGACTGTATTAGGGAATTGAGCAATCCTTCTGTTCCTTTCTCATGAGAGTCAAATTGAGTTTAAAGCTGTGTGTTACCTGCATCTGGGGGAGATAGCTTTTTCTTTTGTTTAGCATCATAGCTTCCCATTTTCTTGGTGGCTTTTGCAGTTTTACATGAATATTATTCAGTAGCAAATAGCCAATAAATGTTCTCTAAATTATTAATTCATTAATAAATGCATTAAATGCTTGCAGCAGCTTTGCAGTGATTAATGATGAGGTCCATCCTCCATTGGAACTGCCATCCTCAGATGCAGATTCCCACTCTGTTGAGTGGAACAGAGGCGCAGATATAGGAAAAATGCCAATGAGTTGTTGGATGACCGGGCTTGAGATTTCTGTGCAAATTCTCCTTTCGTCACAGAAAGCGAGCTCCGCAGAGGCCAGCTCATCAGATATATGTTGCTGTTTTGATGATTAATGATTCTGGCGTGTTGATCCACCCTACTTTCTTTAAAACAATTATTTCAGCTGTAGTCTTCTCTGGGGAATTGCTTCTTATGGTTTATAAATCAGTAGACGATATAAAATTCTTAAATGAGGATGACACTAGCATGGTTCCACCTGGATGCCATTATGCTGTGCTGTTTATAATTACAGTGAGGTTTGCTTGCTTTTTCCTGAGCTCAGAAAATCTTGGTGCCACTCATTTAAATGGGAGACACAGGAACTTACAGAGACTGCCCACGCCGGGAGCTGTGTTAGGCACATTGTGCATACGTTTTCTCATTTAATCCTTATGAGGCTCCTTTTGAGGAAGGTAATGTCTCTTTCATTTTACAGAACTGACTCAGAGAGGTTCAGTAACTTGGCTGAGATACACAGCTTGTGAGTGATGCAACCTGAATTGGAAGAATGACAGGACCCTGGCTTGAAAGCCTATGCTGTCTTTAGGCTTTTGTGCCTCTGGGATTGTTGTACAAAGAGGCAAGCACTTTTGAGTGAGGGTTCCTTGGTGACTAGATTAATGATGTATATGTGGAAAAAGAGACATTAGGTAACAACTGTTTACGGAATGCCTATGATATGTGATATGTCAGATCCTCTTGGAAAAGTGGAACCTATAAATTGTATGGGGACTACTCACTGAGCACCTGCTACTTGGGAGGCATGATACTAGGTGCCTCACATACATTTTCATATTTAATCCTTAGGATCATTCTGTGTGATAAGTCTCTGTAGCCTTAACTCATAGCTCAGTGAAGATAAGAAATCTACACACATAGACATACCGATTTTAAGTGACAGGACCAGGATTTGGGCTCATTTTTGAGTTTGTTATTAACAAATAATTACAGTGAGTGAGAATCAGGTTATAGCATACTCAGCCCATGACAGAGGATCACTGTATTCATCAGATGTATAGGCTGTGTTTAGTGCTTGTCCCAAGAGGAAAGGCGCAGGCACTAGGTGGAGAATAACAGTGCCTGGCTGAGAAACGTGGGCAAGGCTTCGGGAGCAGGGGAGGTTTAGTTTGGTTTGGTTACTAGGAGTGGGCTCCTGAAGCGGTTGGTGAGGACAAAGCCCTGGAGGCCAGGATGGGGCGGCCAAAAGGAGCCCACAGAGAAGGTGTGTGGTGCCTGGGACCCTGAGAAGGAATTCCAGCAAGTCTGTGCCCTTCTCCTTTCTCCTTATCCATGCTCTTTTCCTGTGGGCTCTCTGCTGCCTCTCTCCTTGTGCCAGGAAACAGGTTGGAAAGCCTTACCCGTTAGGAGTCTCCGGGTGTTGTAGAGGAGAAAGAAGGTGATGATGTTGGCATCCTTTACTTCTCACTGGAGATCTGTCTCCTTTTGGCGACTTTTCCCCCAAAATGCAATGGGCATTTTTTTTTTTTTTTTTTGGTTCTGATATGAAAGCAATTCCTACTCATTACAGAAGAATCAGATTCTTCAGAAAAGCACAGAAAAATTGTGGGGGGCGGTGAGATTCACATTCTCACCACCTGGAGATAACCACAGTCAGAAGTTTGTATATTTCTACAGTCATGTCAGTGTGATGTAAATGTGCATACTTCTCACCATCCGATCTCTGGGTATAATACTGTCTTACTGTCTTCTGGTTTTCTTCGCTACAACCCTCAGTCCTCTTTATATGTCAGTATGTTTAATATGTATTATCGTTTCTAATGGCTGCTGAGTACTCCATGGGACGGTTGTATAAACATTCATCTTTAGATGATGTATCTGTCAGTATTCTGTTTTCCAGTCAGGAAAACAGAAACCACATTAGGTGTTTTAAATGGAGAATATTTTATATAGCGAATTGGTTACACAGGAGATGAAAGAGCTGACAGCAGTAAGGAATTAGTACCACCCCTAGGCTATGGGAGAAGGCGGTGATGACACCAGAGGCCAGGAGCCAGGGCCTTCTGGTGGGAGCTGGAACCGCAGAGGCGCTGTCCTCAGGAACTAGAGCCCTGGGAGAGATGCACAGCACTGTTCTTTCATGGCTGAGGTGCCCCTCAAAGCAGGGGAATCTGGGGAGAAATGCCTTGGCTTCTGGTTTCCTACCTTCTAACGTTCTGTCTGGGCCTCCCACTGGGCAAAGCTGCCTTGCTCCAGCCAGAGGTCAAAGGAGCGTGAGAAATAGCTTTCTCTCTGATACAGAGCAGTGCAGAGGCAGAGCCAGGAATTGTTCTGAGATCAAACAGGCAGATGACTGGTAAGGATGAGAATCAGTCAACTTAGTCCAAAGGTTCTTTGTGTGTCTGAAAAAACTTGGTAGAATTAATGAGATAATATCTTTTTAGTACTTTTGTGTGCCCTGCACTGGCTGCAGTCCAGTTGGGAATACAAAGAACTATGGGACATGACTCCTGCTCTGTAGTAAAGTTCAGTAGGGGAGATAATAGGAACGTTAATGCCTGCTGTTTGTTGAGCATTTACTAACTGCCAGGCACTGTGCTCAGCCTTGAGTATATCATCGTTTTAATCTTCATGGCTCATAGCAGCACATTCATTTCTTTTGAACATTTACCTTGTTTTGTCGTTATAGAAATGCATACCTGGTTTAGTGCAGGATGTGTTCCTGGACATGAAAGTGCTCGCTGAGTCAGCACTATGCAAGGGCGTGATACTTGAGCCCCTGCAGCACAGCGTTCTAATCGTCAGATGTCGGCAGTCACCCTTCCAGGCAAAGTCCCCAAGGCCATGTCAGGCATCCATCTTTGCCTGTCATACTCCCCCTTTCTGACAGCTGCAGAGTAGTCCATCCAGGCTACGGTAGTTTTTATGATGTCCTCTCTGAGTCACCAATGTGGTCACCAATGGCTAAATGCCTGCTGGTCTTTGCTCTGGGTTCTGTGGGTTTTTATCTGGGAAATTGGCATTTTGGCATCATGTGCCAGATTCTTCCCGTGCTAGACAACTTTTACAAACCATTATGGTTGTTAACCACAGTGGGTGAAAACCGTGGACAAGAACACAAAATAAACAGTGAGAAGAACTGAATTGGCTCAGGACGGGGTGGCAGAGCGTGCCGGCTGGGAGCTTTAGCTGTATGATGGGTTGTGTTTTTTCTCCCTGGCTGAGAGCATAAATGGTACTTGGAGGAAAATAGATAAATATCAAAACTGGGCTCTGTGGCTTGTGTGTATGTATGTTTCGTTGTTAGAAATGATTTTGGAGACAGCAGTTAAGTGGCTGGGCTCTTCCATTGGTAAAGGCCTGCCTCCAGCTTTGTCCTGTGAGGACAAGGAATGTGTCTTGTTTTGCTCATAATTGTGTCTTTATCTCCTAGTATGTGGAAACTTAACAAATATTTATTAGCAGTTGGATATATGCACTACTGTATAAAGCTATCCTCATTTTACAGGCAAGGACATTGAGGCTCAAATAGGTTAGATAAACAACTAGCAAGTACTAGAGCTGGTAATGGTGGAGTCTGTCTGATGCCAGGATGGGGCTTCCTGGGGGTTCTGTGTGTGCATAGAGCCTTCTAAGACCACTGGATTTTCCAGAGAGAGAGAGAGAGCAGTAAACTCGGAGATTGCAGTAGTTCAAACATGGGTTCACCCAGATTTTGTGGGGCCTAAAGCTTGTATGTCATAGTGGTCTTTTTATAAAAAAATCCCCGTAGAATTATATGTACACATTTAGGAGTAAAATTATGTGTTGTTTAGGCTGAGAAAATAATCACAAAATTACAAACTGTTAAAAGCTTATGCACATCGCAAACATGGCCCAGTCTGAAAAATAACAGGTTGATGTTGTGGATAAACTGCCCGACACACCTTTATAATAAAATGTCCCCGCATGTTATGTTTCAGCCGTATGCTTTTTGGTTATCTCTCAATATGACATCAATTTTGTAATCTTTCTCTACTGAGAGATTGAAAAGATAATTCAGTCTTTCTTCTAGCATGGCTGATGAAATTTGTTTTTTATTTTTGATAATTGGATGAAGAACGCATGCAACTTCCTACACAGACGTCCCCTGCTCACCGCTTGTAATGTTGCTCCCCTCAAGCACAGGGACTCTAATTAATTCTGTGTCATGTGACTCCCACCCAGAAATAGAGGAACAAAGCATGAGTGTTTGTGACTGTACATGGTGCATTCCTGGGGACTCTCCTGCTGGGCAAGAACTTGGATTTTGAACAGGCCGCAACGGGCACCAAACGCCCGTGGCGGTTTTATGTGCCTGATTCCTGGAAGGCTGTGTCACAGGTTAGATTCTGGCTCTGTAGGTTTCAGAACTTGTTTCTCCTCCACCTTCCTGGACTTCCAGTGCTGTGCACTGTATGACATGTTCCTCTTGTCATATGACTTCCTCCCCATTCTTAAATGTTACTGTGATTTCCTGAAAGCCATTTCCATGCCATGGTGACTAGCGGTAATTCTAACTATGCATAGATGTGACCACAAACTACACTCAGTGGGTTCATCCCACTGAATCCTCTCTGAATACATCCCCGCCTCTTAGCTGGATTCCAGTGCTACCTGGAACAAGGTGGGATAGAGGTTTTAACCAATTGTTGTTAAAAGATCTTGGCTTTTGCCCATTTTATGTAAACACATCCATGTGAATGCATTGCTAGGGTCCACCCCAGCGTCTTGGAAGGAGCATGCACAGGAGGAGCTCTGAGGCTCTCTTAACCTCACAGCCTGCCTGCCTGCAGCCCAGGGGAACTCTGGCTGCCTTGAGTGAAGAAGTTTGCACGGAGGAACTGGGGTGGAGCTGGGTGTGAAGGCAGTAGGACTGGGAGCAGCCTCAGTGAGGAGACATGTTTTTATAGTGGAGATCATAATTAAATGGCCAGTGAGCTGTGAGGACAAGACCATGGTGTAGAGTAAATGATGAGAATGGGCATCTCGAAACCAGCCCGTGTTGCTGATTACAGCGCAGCTGTTGACATCCATGAAGCACTTCCGGTGGCCAGGTGAGTTTCTCCAGGCCTATCTCAGTGAGTCTCCAGGCCATGTGCTGAACTGTGGCTTCCAAAACGATACTAAGTCTTAACCTCTGGTATCTATGAATGTGACCACCTTTGGAAATGCAGTCTTTACAGATGTAGTCAAGTTAGGATAAGAGAAGCAGGATGGGGCCGAATCCTATATGACAGACATCCTCATATAGGGAGAAGAGACACGGGGCACAGACACACAGGGTGAGAGTGCCATGCAAGGCAGAGGTTAAAGTACTGCCTTCAGGCAGACACCCAGGATTGCTGACAACCAGTAGATGCTTACCATGTGATAAGCATGAGTTTGGTGGCCCATTACGTAAGCAGAGACTTTGCTAATAGTGTAGAGACATAAGCCTGAATAAGGGCTACGGCAAATTCAAGGGTGGTTAATAAAATTGGAATAATAAGTGTTATTGAAGCTGTGGATAAATCAATAGTTGAAGCTTGGAAGGGTCAGGGGAAGGAACGTGGCCCTGCCAACCCTTTGGTTTTGGATTTCCAGCTTCTGAAACTGAGAGAGTACGTTTCTGCTGTTTCAGCCCCCAGTTTATGGTGCTTTATTATAGTGGTCCTAGGAAACTGATGCCCTCCCTGCCCCGACCCTACGAGGTAGGTGCAGTCATAGCCCCCACTGGCAGAAGAGGAAGCTGAGACACGGATTAAGTGACTTGTTCATGTCACACAGCCACTCACGGTAGAGCCTGGGCAGCGCCTCCAGCCTCCTCCCTGTAGAGAGGCCTTTCTGGTGGTATTCCCATGGTACATGGACCACTGGCCCACAGCAGCAGGGGTCTTGCTGCTCAGTTGACAGAGACAATCTGCCTTGTTCACCTGTTGGGGGAAGCGGTCTTCTTTTATCAAACCTGCTGGTTTCCCATGTCACAGACCTCCCCAGGGCACCTTCTGTGGGACATTCTTAATTTCCTCCTCCCACAAAAATCTGATTCCTGACTGCCCCACATATTCTGCAGTTCCTGTCCCCCAGCTCTGCACGACTCAGCTTACATCTTAGCTGACACATTTCAAACTGATAAACTCGGCAAAGCACATGCCCTTCATTTGAGGGCCTTCTGGAAGCCTGAGAGGAAAAGCAGCTGGGCCAGGGCTTGTGAGCTGCTGTTTGCACAGGTTTATTGGCAAGCCTGTGTGTTCCGGGGCCGGGGTCAGGTGCTGTGGGAATGCAAAGATAAACAGAACATTGCTCCTTTCCCTACCTTCAGTATTACTTGTGGGTTCAAGCCTTTGAACATCAAAACCTAGTTTCTTATGGATGTAAATTTTTGACTGTGGTTATCTCCAGGTGATGAGTTGGTGGGTTTTTTTTTTCCCTCTTCTTTCTGCTTTTCTGGAGAATTTGATTCTTTTGTAATGAGTAGGAATTGCTTTTATAACAGAACCAAAAAAAAAAAAAAAAAACCCCATTGTATTTTGTGGAAAAAATCATCTAAAAGGAAATAGATCTTCAGTGAGAAGTGAAGGACGCCTACGTCATCACCATCTTTCTTTCTCCTCTGCAACACCTGAAGCCTCCTAATGGGGAGGCTTTCCGACGTGGTTCCTGGCACAAGAAGAGGGGCAGCAGGAAGCCCACAGGAAAAGGGAGAAAGTGCGAAGAAAGGAGAAAGGTAGACAGTTGATGGAATTCCTGCTCAGGGTCCCAGGCACCATGCACCTTCTCTGTGGGCCCCTCCTGGCCACCCCAGCCTGGTCTCCAGGGCTTTGTCCTCACCACCCCTTCAGGAGCCCACTCCAGCTCCCTAGGAACCAAACCAAACCTCCCTCCTCCCGAAGCCTTGCCTGCCTTCTCAGCCAGGCACCATTGTTCTCCACCCAGTACCTGCTTCTTCCCTTTTGGGACAAGCACTAAATACAGCCTGTGCGTCAGCTGAATATATTGATCCTCTGTGATCGGTTGAGCATGCTATTACCTGATTCTCAATCGCTGTAATTATTTGTTAATAACAACTCAAAAACGAGTCCAAATCCTGGTCCTGCCACTTAAAACCTGTGTGTCTATGTGTGTGGATTACTTATCTTCACTGAGCTATGAGTTAAGGCTACAGAGACTTATCACATAGAATGATCATGAGCATTAAATGAGAATATGTGAAGCATCTATTATCATGCCTCCCAATTAGCAGGTGCTCAAACAGTGGGCCCCCCTCCCCACAACTGATAGGTTCCACTTTCCCAAGAGGGTCTGACATATCACTTATCATAGGCATTCTGTAAATTGTTGTTAATGTTTCTTTTTTCACATATACATCATTAATCTATCACCAAGGAACCCTCACTCAAAAGTGCTTGTCTCTTTGTACAATAATGCCAGAATCTCAAAAAGCCTTAAAAATGTACAGACTTTCAAGTCATGGTCCTATGATTCTTCCAATTCAGGTTGTACCACTCACTGGCTGTGTGTCTCAGCCAAGTACTAAACCTCTGTGAGCCGGTTCTGTAAGATGGAAATAACATTACCTTCCTCAAAAGGATTCTCATGAAGATTAAATGACAAAGTAATATTGCTAGTATTTATAGAGCACCTACTTTGTGCCAGCCCTGTACCTGTTCCAGACCCAAAAATACTCTTGTGAAAATGACTGGAACAACCCCAGCCTTGTAACTTCCCAAAGACTGAGACGGCAGTGGGAAGCAAAAGATGCACTATTTTGAGTTTCTTAATCTTCAGTCAGGAACTCCTAGTGGATGCAGAGTTCATTTTAGAAGGGCGCACCTTACTCCTGAAATTCTTTATAATGTATATCTATGTGTATAAATGTTTAGCTCCTTGGGAGAAGAACTATAGTTGGGTTAGACTTTTAGTGGCATCTACAACTGATTTAAAGGAGCTTCAATGTTAATTCCTCTTGTAAAGCAAAGGAATCTCCCACAATATGCATGTTCTCCTATAATTTATCATTAAAAATATTTAATATCTAATTTGATTTTCTCTTTCCCTTTACTTTTCTCTTTCTAAAAAGTCTCATTTCTGTAGAGTGGACCAGCCTGAATTTCTGGGCAACTGTTTATAGGTTCTGCAATATTATTTGGCAGTAAGTTCAGGCTGTCTATAAGATGCCTCTTCAAGAGCCAATTTCATTTTATAATGGTTGAGAGCACATTGTTTTAGAAGCGCCATGACCCTCAGCATGATGGGCCACCTGGAGTGGGCTTGTGGATGTCAGTCATCATACTCACAGCTCTTGCTCTCCTCCCAGTATTTAAATTATTCATCGATGACTCTGAAGCAATACCGTTTAGAGAAGAGTTGTGAATCTGGCATTGACAAAATAGAAAACCTGAAATCAGCTGGGTTTTTATTATTCTCTAAATTGTCTCTGCTTGTTTACAGGAAATTTTGTAAGGCATAGGATTATCTTGCCCATATTAGTTGAGTAAACCATGTCATTGTTCTTCCTTCTGTACCCCAAGTAGTCCTTGGCCAAAATGAGAACACATTAAAAACAGTAGTGACAAAATGCTTAATGGGTATGTTTGCTGGTAGTTCCTGAAGATTACAACCAGAGTTCATTCCCAGGAAAAAGGAGACGCGAAGATACTGCTGTAGTATTGACTGAATGTTCTAGAGTAGACCAAGGGGAGCTGATGGTAGAGGTGGAAGGAAGGTTTATGTGAAGCTGTTCATGCTTCTGAAGGAGTTCACAAATGGTGTTGGCAGAGAATGGTACTACCTGCATCTTGCCCAAAATAGTTACCCTGTGGCGTCCCCAGGTGCACAAAGCAGTATTGTCATGGTATCTCTTAGTTGGTAAACTGCTTTGAGTAATATCAATGACATGTAGGTCCAGGATGGCCATGGGCGTCTGCTGGGATCTGCTCTTTGTTCAGGCTGGAGGAGAAGATCCTGCAGGTATGAGTAGAGCAAATGCATCCCCCTTTCCTGGGAAGGGGGAGGAGGTCCCCTGTATAGACCCTTGGGCACCCCTACTGGGGTCTCCAAGGCTGTAAGAGAATACTTAATTCCAATGGAGGCATGGACAAAGAGATCAAGGGGTCAGTTAAGACACTAGAAGATTCCCAGGGGTGTCTCTGTTTCTTCCCTGTTTGGCTAAGGATGAGCGTCTTTTTTAATTAAGACCTCATGATCTTAGACTAAACTCCTAAAGAAGTCTTTTCTCTTTGAGGAACAAACCCAGTGGCCACCAGAACCTGAAATGAAATGGACCCTTGTGAGAAGAGAGCTGTACTTGATACAATCTATGTTCATGGGGCTTTTTGCATGAGGGTGCTCTCCACTCACTGTGGCTCGGAGCTGCTGGAGATCAAGCGAGAGCTGTGTTACAGCTGGTTTCAGGGTTGGAGGACACAGTTAACTGCTAGAACAGGCCGGGCATGGTGGCTCACGCCTGTAATCTTAGCACTTTGGGAGGCCGAGGCAGGTGGATCATGAGGTCAGGAGATCAAGACCATCCTGGTTAACAGAGTGAAACCCCATCTACTAAAAAATACAAAAAATTAGCCAGGTGTGGTGGCATGTACCTGTAGTCCCAGCTACTTGGGAGGCTGAGGCAGGAGAATCACTTAAATCCAGGAGGAGGAGGTTGCAGTGAGCCAAAAAAAAAAAAAAAAAAAAAAAGAACTGCTAGAACAATTGGAAAGGGAGGGAAGACATTTCAGAAAGGATGGAACCACAGAAGGGGAGCACTAAAATCGTTGTAGACTCTACCCAAATCATTGGCAGCCCTCTGAGCTCACATGAATGGATGAGACTCCAAGGTTTCCAGCAAAAAACAACAGCAAAAGTCTGTAGGAACTGAGCAGTTTCAGCTGTGACTCATTGCAGGGAAGACAGTTTGGACTTGGAGTCTAGCCACATTAACTGCCTATTGGAATACAAAAATTATTTTAAAAGAAAGATAAAAGAACCTGGAGACTCTGTGTGGCCAACAGTATGTTCTGTACAATACAAATTACTAGGCATGTGAAGAAACAGGAGTGTCTAAGTCATGGTTATGAGACAAGTAGATGAAACTGACCCTGAGATGATCCAGATGTGAGAAATAGGAGACAAGTACTTCAAAATCATGTTATAAATATATTCAAAGGCTTAAAGGAAGCAGGAGACATAATACACAAATTGGGGATTATGAGCAGAGAAATGGAAACTACTTTTTTTATTGCACTTTAGGTTCTGGGGTACATGTGCAGGTCATGCAGGATTGTTGCATAAGCACATGCATGGCAAGGTGGTTTGCTGCCTCCATCCCCCCATCACCTGTATCTGGCATTTCTCCACATGTTATCCGCCAAATTTTATCAGTTGGAGTCAAGAGTAGATGGAAATGGCAGAAGAAAAAGTCACTGAATCTAGACTTACATCAATAAAAAACTTATCCAATTTGAAAAAGAGAAAAAATTAGGAAAAATATCAACAGCATCAGGGGCCTGCAGGACAATATAAAGTGGTCTAATATATGTGTAATAGGAATCCCAGAAAAAGAAGAGGCTCGTGGGACAGAAAAAATGTTTGAAGAAATAATGTCCTAACATATCCTAAAACTGGTAAAAATATTAATTTATAGATACAGCAAGCCCAGCAAACTCAAAGAAGGATATATACAAAGAAATCTGCACTTAGGTGTATCATAGCCAAAACGCTGAGAACCAAAGAAAGAGAAATTGTTAACGCAGCCAGAGAGGGCAGAAGGATATGTTATTTACAGTGAGAATAATGATTTTTAAAAAGCTGACTCCTTATTAGAAATAATGGAGACCAAATAACAAAGAAACAAAATATTTTAAATTTAAATTTGTTTAGAACATTAAAATCTGTCAACTGCTAAATCTGCATTAAATAAAAATATTAATCAAAAATGAAGGTAAAATATTTTCCGATAAAAGCAGAAAATTTGTCACCAGCAAAACTACACTGTAGGATATGGTAAAGGAAGTTTTTCAGCCTGAAAGACAGTGGCACCAGGTGGCAGCATGAATGTATAGGAATAAATGAGGTGTGTGTATATTTTATATGTAAACATAAATTTATGTATAAGTATAAATGTATATAGGACTACATATTTTTCTTCTCTTGATTTATTTAAAAGACAGCAATTTAAAACACTTAAAAACTTTATTGGATTTGTAATGGGTATAATGTATAACCCAATATATATTATATAATATGTGCATATATGTTCATATATGTAAACATCAGCAATAGCTTGCAGGAATAGGATGTGGGGAGGGGATAAATAGAATTATTTTGTTTCCTGTGTTAAGTGGTACAACAGAAACTCTGCCTAGACTGTTATAATTAAGGATACATATTGTGATTATCATGTCAATTACTAAAAAAAGTAAATGATAGACAGTATAAGAGTTAAAATGGTATGCTAGTAATGTTCAATTAAATGAAGAAAGGAAATGAGAATTGGAACAGATGGAACAAATAGAAAACAAATAGGAATATGTCAGACCTGAATCCAACCATCTCAATGATTATATTAGATGTAAATAAACATTCATGGAAAAATCAGAGATTGTCAGACTGAATTGAAAGGGAAGACACCTAAATGTCATCTACAAGAGGCTTACTTGAAATACAGAGAAATAGGTAGGTTGAAAGTTAAATTGTAGAGAAATATATACCATGCAAAATATCAGAATAAGAAAACTTGAGTGACAATAGTAATATCAGACAGTAGACCTTAAAACAAGGCATATGAACCAACATAAAGAGAGGCATTTCATAAGAATAAAAAAGTCGATTCATCCAGAAAACCTGACAGTCATCAATATGTACATACCTAGTAACAGAACTTCAAATTATTTGAACAAAACCAGACAAGTATAGGAAGAAATAAACAGATTCTCCCTTGTAGTTGGAGATTTCAACACTCCTCTCTCAGCAATTGATGGAACAATCAGATTAAAAATTAGTAAGAAACAGTAGATCTTAAAAACACATTCAACCATCTTGAATTGATTTTTGTGGAACAGTCCACCCAAAAAAAGAACATACTTATTTTTTAAGTGCAGGTGGAACATTTGCCAAGAGAAACCATTCTGTGTCATAAATAAGACTCACATTTCAAAGCATTTAAATGTTAAAAAGTTTGTTCTCTGACCACACTGGAATTGAATTGGAAATCAGTATCAATATAATATCAACAAAATCCTAAATAAATGAAAATTAAACATGCTCTGGGGAGACCCCGTTCTGGTGTCCAAAGCAAGACAACCTGCCTTCAGGGTGGGTTATGAAGAGCCCATCACAATGAGAGGAGAAGGCAGCTGCCATTCACTGGGTTCTCACTGCACGCATAGCACTGTTAACAATTATCTTAGATGGAATAACTTATGCAATCTTCATACCACTATCCCTGTTTTAGAGGTGAAAAGAATGAGGCTCAGAAAGCCTAAGTGACTTGCCCACGGTTTCACAGCTAGTGGGTGGGTGAGCTGAGGCTGAGGCCATGTCTGTCTGATTTCAGAGACAGACTTCTCTGGGCCATAGTAAAATATGGCCTTTTAATCATGCTCGTATGGTCAAATTTTCTGTCTTGAGATTTTGACTATACTATGCTGTTTTCTGATGAAAATGTGTCCATGCCTACCTGACTTGTACTTTCTCCCATCGTTTTCCTCTTTCTATTAAAATTAAGCATGCACAGAAGTCTGCCCTGTGTACCTCAATTGAAGACATCCACTGACCTCCCAGATCTTGGTGAGATAGCTTCTGACAGTCCTCGGTCTGCTCATGTTTGTGCCCTGTCGGGTCTCCCCAGGGTCACACTGACTTTCTTCCTGCCTCTGAACCACCTCCTCACCCTGTTCCTCAAGGATTTGAATGCTCACTGCAGGTCAGGCCCTCTACTAGTCCCTTCTAAGGGACTCTTCCTCTCACAAAATAGAGGCACACCTCACAGTCTCCTTAAAACATAGTCTGATACTTATCATTATGAAAACAATTCATGCCTGCTATAGAAAAAGGAAAAAATATCTCTTATCACTAAGAGATAGCTACCCTTAAGATTTTTTAAAATATTTGCTTCCACTCTGTTTTGTTGTGCATGCTTAACAAAAACCTAATTTTTTTTTCAGTTGTAATTTCTTAAAACTTTCTCATTATTTCAGATTCTTTGGAAGCATCCTTTTTAACGTATCGTGATATACTGTTGAGTGAATGAATCATAGTTTACTCAGTCATTCCAAAGGAAACACAGTCTGAGGACAGTCTTAATTAAAGGGGGATAAGTAGACACACACACACACACACACACACACACACACCCCACTTATTTGTGTAAAAACATACATGTATGTGTGTGTTCACACACATATACACACATAAAGATATGTACACATACACGTATGTGTGTGTATATACATCCCTCTTTAATTGAAGCTTAACTTCAAGAAAAGGCAAAAGAAAGAAAATATCCATATATATTATGTTTATATACATATATACACATTTATCTATTGCATGTGTATGTATGTATTGTGTGTTTATACACATATACACACATACATACTCTTGTCTGTCTCTTCTTGAGGTTCACTTAAGCTAAAATTCTTTAAGCAAAGTACATTGAGTTTCATTGAGGTTAGCTGTGCCTCACTCCTGCTTTTGCAGGAGAGCGTGGTAGTCTGGTCTCAGGAAGCCTGCTGCAAAGGTCTCTACTGTTCCATACATGGGCTTCTTCAAATCCCAAGTCCCTAATTCCTCACCTGTGTGAGCCTGTGTCAAGATTCTGCATAGTGTTGAATGTACCTTTTAACCTGTCTCCCTGGGATGAGAAATTGTGCTAGTCAGGACATCTCTACCAGTCCTTACAGGCGGAGAGCCCTAAACTGCGATTTATCGGTGTTTGTCACAGATGAGTGCTATTTACTTATGAGGCCTGCATTGGTGCCAGGTCAGTGGGAAAGCCTTTCTATCCTCCAATTCACTGGGCAGCATTTGTCCAACAGTGGTGTTCACAGGCAGAGCTAGGAGTGCAATTTCACAGCCTGGATGCTCCTTTAGTTCATGTTCCGTCGGCCATACCATGCTTTGCAGTCACCCATCCCAGCTTCTCCATTACTTGGATGCCCATTCTTGCTGCTTGGTTCATCACTCGTGACTAGAAATGACGTCCTTTAATGCAGCCTGAGTCCCAAGTTTGAATGCGTGACTTGGTGATATTTGAGAAAGGCATGCATGTTGCTTTTCTGTGCTTTAGTTTCCGCAGCTTCTGACTTAGTCTGTTCAGGCCACAGTAACAATACCATATGTTGGGTGGCTTGTAAACAACAGATACTTATTTCTCATAGTCTGGAAGCTGGAAAGTCCAAGATGCAGGGACTGGCAGATTCATCATCTGGCAAGGGCCCATTTCTCATAGATGCCGTTTTCTCATATGTCCTCATGTGGCAGAAGGGATGAGGGGTCTCTTCAGGGCTTCTTTTATGAGGACACTAATCCCATTCACGAGGGCTGTGCCCTCACAACCTAATCACCTCCTGAAGGCTCTACCTCCTGACACCCTTACATTGGGCATTACGTTTCAACATAAACATCTGGGGAGGAGGGACACAAACATTCAGCCCATAGCAACTTCTTAACAGGAATAAGAGTAAAACCCCCCTTACTGAGTTGTTCAGAAGATTCAGTGAGTAAATACATGAGGGAAAACACTGTAAAATGAAGTAATATGCCATGTATTTTTATTGTTTTAATATATGATATACCTCCACTCATATTTGATTTATATAAATCAGAGACCACTCCCAATAACATGTATTTTTTTCTGTAAAAAAGTATTAACTAAACTTGCTTGGTCAGTGAAGTGAGTGTTCCCTTAACTTCCTGATGCCAGAATTGTAAACAGTGTCTGTAGTTGGCCTTTACTGGGGAAAAAGATCATGTGGCTACTTTAACGAATACTGGGTCCTTTAATTCTTAGCCTTCAATGCAATTTTTAAGTTGTCAGAAATGATAAAGTTGTATTTTTCTTAAATAAGTAGAGAATTCTTCATTGGCTGGCTCTGTGGTGAGCTCCTGGATTCAGCCATTTTGATGAAATGTAGACATGGCCATCTCTGTTTTCAGGAAGATTAGCTCTGTACCACTGGTAGTGGAGCTCTAAGGAGGAGGAGTGGCAAGTAGGGTAGATATACGGTGACCTTTCGTGGTGGCAGTGGCATTTAGGGCAACACAGTGACCACTGAATAGCATTATGTGAAAGACGTGTTGATTTGTGGCTGCAGGGGACATAGTTTATTGTAGAATGTTGGAGAAGTACAGAAAAGCATAAAGAACAAAAAACAGCTGTATTACAACCATGCAGGTGAGCTTTTGTAGTTTAGCTAGGTATTTATTCAGAGTATTTATGCAGTGTTTCCTGTGAGTCAAGTGCTGGGATGCATGAGTGACCAGGATGAAATTCCTGCCCTTATGTCCCAGTGGAAGTAGAGGAAGACAGGGAATAAATGAGTGATGAATCCTACAGAGAAAAATAAAAGGAGAAAGGCAATACCAGATGTAGGGGATCATGGGGGTGGAAAGAGGAGTTTGGTCTTCTTTTAATAGCTAGTGAAGGCAGGAAGGATTCATTTTTAAATGGCAGTTGAGCAGAGATCTCAAGAAAGAGGGAGTACGCTGTGTGGATATCTGAAGGGGAAGTATTTCAGATTAAAAAAACAGCAAGTGCAAAGGCTCTGAGGCAGGAATGTGCCTGAAACATTTCTGCAGCAGCAGACCAGAGTGACTGGAGCAGAGTGAACCGGAAGGGAGAGCTGGAAAGTAGGAGAAGCAATAGAGTCAAGTCCTGCTCCTGGAACATCTTCCCTTCTCTGTGGGATGCTGTCATTATTTATGTACAGAGCCTTGCATAGGAATGCCAGTTGATATGTGAAAAATAATGGAAAATGTCAGTTTGGGATAAGGGAGGTGACAACTTCCACGACATTGGCCTTTGTTTTCAGTTGAGCTTATGTACATGGAGGCGTGTGTTGTGATGGAGACAGCATGGGCGTTGAAGTCATAGGACTTGTGTTCAACTCCTGACTGTGTCATGGCCAGCCCTGTGTCCTTGGGTAGATCATCTATCTTCTTGGAGCCTCAGTTTCTTATAAAACTTCACTTATAAAACTTAATATAGAGTTTTTGAGAGACTTAGACTTACAATGCATAGTAGATACTCAAACCAAGCCATTTTGCCTGTATCTATTGATAGGGAATTGCTATAGTTTTTCTCATGATGCAAAGAAATATGATCTACTACAGCTAACTCTCAATTATGTTTTCTTAGATGCTACTGTTTCATCTGGAACCATATGGTTCAATAAAGAAGCCAAAAGACACATGTGGCCGTTTAAATGTAAATTCATTGAAATTAAATTAAATGCTCAATTCTTCAGTCATACTAGTTATATTTCAAGTGGCCAATAGCCTATGTGGCTGCTGTTTTGGGCAGTACGGAATAGAGACCACTTCCAGCATCACTGAAAGTTTTATTGGGTGGTGATGCCCTATGGCAAGCGGCAAACTTCTACTTATTCCGAGCTCTTGCCTATGTATAAGGAAAGTGGTAATACCTTTCTTTATGGTAGCATTCATAATTTTGTCTCTGGACCTCCGGGAGCACAGTCACATTAGGTGCCCCCAGTGGGCAAGGTGGGATTGCTGGGCCCCATGACAGGTTTCCTGAATCTGAATTTCTGTGGGTAAGGCCCAGGGATTTGCCTCTTTAACCACTTCCTCTGTAATTCTGATTCAGGCTAAAGTTTGAGATTTGAAGCTCTAGAGGGCATTGTCAGAATTTATTAAGGCATGCAGCCCATCCTAAAATGCTCAGACGATGCAAGCTACAGAACTGCAGGATATTAGTTCTAATTGCATATTGCTTTGGTGGATCACTTCCCTTCATCATGGTCCACTTGAGATTAAACTAATTTGTTGGGCTCTGTGAACTCCCCTGGAGATAGCATTTCATGTGCTCTAATAAAAGTTGCCAACATGTTATTTTTGCTTTCAAAATATTCCTGAAATAAATGGTGCTCTGTGTTGGTTTATTAGATTTATTTAAAGAAATAAGCCCAATACCCAATGGCTTACAATGTACATTGAAAAACAATTCAACAAACCAACCGCAGAATTGAATTAAACAGCAGTGGCCACAGTTTTCTTAAAAGAATGTGCCAGATGGGCACTGGGCACAGGGGATTAGTAGACCAAGAAGGTAAACAAGATTAAAATGGAATTATTTCTCATTCCAAATCAGGATCTTCTGCCGTGTTTGCAGCAACGACTCTGAGGGAAATGTGGCCTGCAACGAGTTTCCCGTCATGGTGCCAGTTGTGTGTTTGTCCAGTGATAAATCAGTGGATTTATGGATTTGATTTCCTCTTATTGCCAACTCCCTTCCTATCTGAAGATACGAATTTAAAAGTAACGGTGTATATCTACAGGTAGTAAAATTCCATTTTGTTCTTTCTCAGTGGCTGAATCCTGTATGGAATGAAAATCACAGGAAAATCTTGTTAAAGATGTGTCAATGCATTGCACTGTAGAGATTCATGTGCAGAAGACTAGCTGGCTATGCACTAGTTTTGTTCCGGGAAGGGCTTTGTTCTAACAGTTGTTTTCTCTGGAAGGTGATGGGCTACTCAGTCTTTTCAGATCACATCCACACCCGTATGGTAGCTGCCCCGGCATTTTGGTCTGGCTCCCCCAAACTTTTTTTTTTTAACTACCCCAGCGAGTAGACAGCATGGGGTTTTCTTATGAAACCAAGCTCCTTCTTTTCCTGGATGCTGAGCAACATTTTTAGGGGTTTAGCTTAGGGTAGTTCTCATTTGAAACTCTCCTCAGGGGTAGTTAAGACCGTTCAGCTTCACCCCTTTTAGTCTGTAGTTTCTTACTTTGGAAAATGTCCCTACCTCATACCTCATACAGAGAGACCTCCGCTGAGTTAGGATGCTCATGGTTACACGTGAATGAAATTTAGTTCAGGCTGGCTTACACACAAAACAGAGTTATTGTTCCCTGTAATTGGAAAGTTCAGTGTTGGACTTCAGGCACAGCTGCATCTAGGCTTGCACTCGCTTCCTCCTGTCTATTGGCTGCAGCTCCTTTGGCACATTGGATTTATTCTTGGAGATGCCTTTTTCCTGTGACTGGGAAGATCTTCTCTGACAGTTCCAAGGCAGCCTCTTCCTAACAGGGCCATGTGGAGAGAGAATCCTTTCTCTCTGGCATCCACATGCAAACAGGAAGGGTTTTTACCAACCTGTGAAGGTCACATATCCATTCCTGGATGAACTGCTGTGGCAAGGAGGGTGAGCTCACAGTGGCCAGCTTGGCTGGGGGTGTGGTCAGCTATGCCTGGACCTTAGGCAATTGCTTGGAAGAAGGGGGAAGCCTGTGGCACAGACAGAACAGTGGTTCTCTCCACCACTCCAGTCAGGGCATGCCCAGGCCTCCCATCAGCTTTCATTTGCATGGGGCTCTCATAGCTCAGCCCACCCGTCTTTGCTCGAGGGAGCTCCGTTCTTACTTGCTGCGTTTGGTTTTAGCCTGGGCCTATAAAGCAGTCTTATAGGTGTGAACCCCTCTGCTCACACCTGACCTCAGTGGTGGTGCCTCCTGGAGTTACCATGGAAACACCATGATGTCAGGGCCTGTTCTGATTCTGGTTTGTAGGACCTGGGAGACCATGCCGACCTTTCAGGTGAAGGAGCTACACACTTGCAACCTGCCTGTGCCCCTCCCTGGCAATGTGAAGTTAACTTTTCTGAGCCTCACGTTTTTCATCTTTCAAATAGGGACAGTAATCACAGCTATATTAGAAGGCTGTTGTGAAAATTAAATAATTTGGCACAGAGAGCTCGCCTAGCCCGTTGCCTGGCATGCGGTCGGTGCCCATTCCCTGTGGCTCTGCTCCTCCGGTGTCTGTCTTCTCTCTCACTGTCACTGGCATGCATGCATCTACAGAGGCAGATGGATGGATTTCTTCTTGTTCTGTAGATCGCCAGGTAGTCCAGGGAGGTGGTAAGTTGTGCAGTTAAACTTGTGGGTTCTGGATCAAGACTACCCAGGTGAATCTAGGTTCTGGCTCTTGCCAGCTGTGTGTCCATAGGCCAATTCCCAAACTCCTCTGTGCTTAGTTACCGCACTTGAAAAATAAAATAGGGAGTAATGAGGATTACATCAATTGGGATGCTTTATGCAGTTGGAATAATACCAGCACTTAGTAGGCAATTGGTATGTTAATTACTACTTGTGCCAGTACTAGTCTTCCCTTGTGCCTTTCTGGCTTTCCAGACCTGTCAGGGCTGAAGCTAGACAAGGGCCCCGCCTCTCCCTGACTGTGGGGTGTGCGCCTTCAGTGGTTCTCCTGGTGTTAGGAAACCTGTCCATTCTGCCATGTGAAGGTTTTCCTGGAAATACCTTTTTCTGGCTCAGAGTATTTCTTTATTTCCAACTGAGCAGTGGCCCAGCTCGATCATATCAAGACATCAGAATAGCCTGTTTCTGTTTCACTTATTTCTCAAACCTTTATTGAAGTGTGATATTCCTGTGTGCAAAGTACATGAATAGAATTGACCTACTACAAAGTGAGCGCACACATGTAACCAGCCCTGAGATCAAGATACAGAATATTGCTGGCACCCCAAAAGCCTCGCTAATGCCCCCCAATCTTATTCTCCTCCTGACTCCTTTCACCTCCCTTCTTTCCAAACGATACTGCTGTTCTAACTTTTCATCATATGTTAGTTTTGCCCTTTTTCGAACTTTGTATAGATGGATAGATGGACTGACACAGTTTATATTCTGTGTCTGGCGTTTTGTCAATCATTGTTATGTATCCGATATCTCTGTGGTAATGCGCAGCAGTAGTTTTATTTTTCTGTGTAAAATTCCATTGTGTGAACATACCACAATGTTCATTTTATTAATACTCCTGGTGCATATGTGAGTTTTTTCAAGTGAGGATTATTTTGAGTATTTCTGCTTATGAACATTCCTGTTGAGGTCTTTTGTATTCCTTACTCATTTTCATTGGGTTAAATCCTAGGGTTAGGGTTGCTGGGCTGTGAGGTACATGTGCTTATCTTCAGCGCCTGTGGCCAGCTTTCTGAGGCAGCTGTCCCACTTTAGTGCTGCCTTCCTGCCAGCAGCGTGCAGGAGTTCAGTTGCTTCACATCTTTTCGTATCCTCAGCATGGCCATTTTTTAGTTTTTAGCCATCCTGGTATATATTGGCCTATGGGTATCCTATTTTGTAAAGTGCCTATCCATACCTCCTGCGTCTTATTTTTAATTGGATTATTGGTCTTCTCCTTATTGATTGGTTTAAGTTCTATATTCAGGCCATTTGTTGGTTTTAAATGATGCAAATGTCTTCTCCCTCACTATGTGGCTTGGAATTTTACTCTCTTTATGGTGTTTTCTGGGGGTGGGAGATGCTTTATGAATTTTATTCTTTGCATGCTTATTCCCTTACACATTTTAAAGCAAGATCTGGGAAAATATGGTTTTCCTCCTCTTGCTGAGCAGGGTTTATATCTCTATATGGCTTTGTTCTAGCTTCAACCAACACATCTCTAGCTGGGAAACTTGTGGTCTTTCTCCCCTGAATTGCTTCTACTTTATGATTAGAAAAAACACCTTCTCTCACCTTTGCCTCTGGCTTACATGTTAGACCTCTTTTTAAAAGACTCTAAATCACTGACTCTTTGGACCATATTTTAGACCATGGAGTCAGAATGTGCCATATTTTACAGAAGAGCAACAAGCCAATGAAGTATTTCCTTTAACCATTTTCCCCTAAAATGGTTATATGATGGGCAGGCCTTGAAAGAAAAAGAGGAGTTAAGGGTTAAAATACACAGAAATTATAATCATTTATTAAACAGACAGTATTACTTATAATGAGCATTTATCGGTCCTTTAGCTAAGCACATTACATGGATTAACTCATTTTGACTTGGTAAACTCTATGAAGCTTGCCTCATTAATAAACTCATTTTATAGATTGGATAAGTGAGATACAGTTCATTTCTAAGGTTACGCAGTCAATAATTTTGTTGAAGCCTAGACTCAAGCTGGCTTCTGTTGGACCCCATAGCTCAATATTCTGTGCTGCTCTGCTGGTGAGGATGTATCCTTGGTTTTTGCAGTTTGCATCAAGCTAATCAAACCACATTTCAAGCTTTCTGCTATGAATAGTTTGGTACTGAGGAAAAATTGGATAGCTTTTCCTTCCCCAGTTCTCCATCACAGAAATAAATCAGTGAAGTCAACTCTTGTCTTAGTGGCTTTTAAAGTTGTTTACTAAAACATCATTCCAGATGGCACCATGTCTTGTTCTCCTGGTACAGTTAGGAGAGGCTGGAGGTTCTAGGTAGACCAGGAGGGCTTCAATAACCTGGCTTAGAATTCTGTATGTAAAAATCATTGTGAGTTCAATTTTCCTTCTAAATGTAGCCTGGTGTCCAGGCTTTGCAGCATATGACTGCCAGGTCTCAGGAACCTAGGAAAGTCTAGTGATTTGATTCTCTGGCTGCTTCTAGACCCTCTCTGTATTCATTGGTTAAAGACCCTTGCTTTATACCCCACTGGCTCACAAGTAGGAGGGGTTCAAAGTAGAGAGTGGGAATTGGCTTTGGCTGGGAAGGTAGGGCATTTAGAAGCGGAAGCATTGAGTAGGATTCAGGACGCTGTGCTGGTCTTTCTATGTTGTGGGCAGCTTATTGTTGAGACCTGGGACAGAGTTAGGATTGGGTATGTCCAAGGGTTCCAAGTCTCTTAGGTTCTTGGCTTATGTTTGGAAAGGAGTAATAGGTGTGCTGCCTTTACTTGTTCTTTCTAAAGTCAGTAGCAGTGTGCAGTGAGCCACAGACTTTACCAAAATTCAGATAGAAGTTGCCTCTACATGGTGGAGTTGTGTGCGTTGAAGGAGAAAATCGCACAGAAGCTGAGGACTGCGCCTGGCTTCCTCTTGCTGAGTGAAGCACTGTCAGTGCTCTTGGGACCATAACAGTGGTGAAGTTAAGTCTCTCTGGGACTGTTAAAACTCACTTATTTGTCATCTGGAGGGGACTCTTGCTGCTTCCCTTCTCTCTTTAACCAGAGGGTCTTTTCTTGTTGTGCTTCCTCTTGATTATTGATTACCTCTTGCAATGGGACTTCCCTTCACATTTAACTTGAAAATAGTATTTTCTCAATTTTATGGCCTGTGACTTCCACCCGCCCATTGCTTCTCTCTCCACGTAGGTACTGCCTAAAGCATAAACAGCTGTTTTCTGGGTAATTTTCCACATTGTATTTAGCAGTAGTGAAGGGTTCTGGGAATGATGGCCCTAGCCTGAACCAGCCGTCCGTAGACATAACTACAACGGCAGCATGAAGAGTGGCTGTTCAGGGAGTTCCGAGCTTAGTCACTGCAGGGAGCAATTTGCCTTCTCTCTTCACTAGTGTCTGTCTGGAGACGATTGCAGAAACTTTTAGTGGCATCTGAGAAGAATCTTGTCCTTGAAGTTGGAGATTAAAAAAGGAAAGCATAGTTTCTTCCATTTGTTAACTAGTCCCTATCCATTTAAGTAAATTTTTGCTCTCTGCAATCTCAGGGAGACGACTCTGAGTCTGTTTTTTCTAGTTGGGTAGGATAGGGGAGAACAGAAGCCTCAAGGATGTTTAGGGACCGCTTCCCGGAACTGTCACTGCAAGGAAGTCTCGTGGAATCCTGAGGCAGGAGACGCCTCTGTGTGGAGGTGCTTCTGGTGGTGTTTGGCTTAGTTTGCCTCCTGCAAGTTATGACCAGAAGGTCTGAGTCCAGGAGGAGGGGCATGAGGAGCAGGACGTACGGTCAGTCTTGGAACTGGACCCCGGCTATCTTCTGACAGGGAGCTTTGGGGCAGAAGCAGTTTGCACCATGGCAGCCAAGTGGGGACTCGTATGTCCCCGTAATGCTTGGGTGATGATCTTGGAGGTGGTGGGCTGGGAGAACTGTGGGTTGCGAGCCTGCAGGACCAACTGAAAAGCAATGTGATCCTGGGTGCCACCTATTTTTCTTCTAGGTTAACAGTGTGTTTTTGTTAAGGATGGCACCCATAGAATAGAAATATCAAGATATTAGGGAAATTCTCCAGCACGTCCTGTTGTCTTTTAATAAGCTCTTATAAAGTCATCACTAAGAGAGCCAATAATTATTGAGCTGAATAGAATTTGTGTAACTCTTCCTTTAAAGTACCCATTTTCCACTGTTACCTTTTGAGGTAATGATGCATGTTAATTCATACTGTGTGTGAAAACAGTGATCTGTTTGTCTTCTTACTGCAAAATTCTATTCTAAGATTATTGTGGGGACTTGGTCCTCCTTGTGGCCGAGACTTGGTGCCTAGGTCCCTGTCACTGGCTTTGCACACACCCTTCTGCTTTGTGATTCCATACACTTAGAAACTCTATTCTGTCTCCCGTCGCTGTTCTAGGCTGCAGTCTCCCCTGGATTTTGGTGAGGCTCATCCTCCCTCATTCTGCCTCCCTGGGACGTACACTAGCAGAGCTGCCGAAGCCACCATGGGCCTAGTAAGAAATAGGAGGAGGGGCCCCTCTGGGTGAGTGCAGACCTGCTCCAGGGTGCTTGGTCACTATGTGCAGTGCAGATGGGATTTCAGCCTTCATTACTTTCCTGACCTGGCATTCTTGTGCAGTGAGTGACCTGTACAACCATCCACGCAGCCCTGTGGACCCTTATGGTCAGGACAATACATAGATGTTCAAGAAACATTAGTTCCCTACATCCCTTCTTACTCAGTATAAATTCACTCTTTTCTGAGAAGAGAGTTGCCAAATTTAGAATGTTTTTGAGGCCATGTGATATAGTAGGAAGTGTCTGACCTTTAAAAACGAATGGACCTAGATTTAGATCCTGCCTGGCTTTGTACTTTGACACTTAGCCAAGTGTGTGAACTCAAGCAGGTTCCCTAACATCTCAGCACCTCATTCCCTTTATCTTTAAAATCGTAAAAACAGCAGCGACCACATAGGGTGGTGAAGAACATTAAGAGATATAATCTTTTTAGAGCAGGATGGACAAACTCCGCCTGCAGGCCTTTTCCATCTAGCTAGTTTAGAATGGTTTTTTTTTTTTTTTTTTTTTTTTTTTT